>NC_043700.1:169433183-169445468 GCF_006229205.1 Suricata suricatta
AAAAAAAAACAATTTTCTATCTTCCAGTCCTTTATTTTTTTTTAATTTTTAATGTTTTTTATTTATTTTTTAGAGACAGAGACTGACAGCATGAGCAGGGGACAGTCAGAGAGAGAGGGAGACACAGAATCTGAAGTGGGCTCCAGGCTCTGAGCTAGCTGTCAGCACAGAGCCTGACACACGAACAGTTAGATCATGACCTGAGCAAAGCTGGACGCTTAACCGACTGAGCCATCCAGGCATCACAGTCTTCCAGTCCTTCTTTAAAAGTTTTCACCTGAAATAAATACATAAATATGTAAATACTGAGGCACCTAGGTGGCTCAGCTGGTTAAACATCTGACTTCTGCTCAGGTCATGACTTCTTGGGTTCATGAGTTCAAGCCTCACATTGGGCTCTGTGCTGACAGCTCAGAGCTTAGAGCCCACTTCAGATTCTGTGTCTCCCTCTCTCTCTCTGCTTCTTCCATGCTCTCTCTCTTTCTCTCTCAAAAATGAATAGGCATTAAAAATAAATAAATAAATCTCCCTTTTAATGCCAAAACAAAAAATTTTGATCCTCATTATATCTACAAAATTTCTTAACTTTTGCTTTATAATGTAGATTAATCATGGCAATGATATCATATTCACACACCCCATCTAAACTCAAGTGAAGCAATTTATGTAAAACAAAATAGGGAATCCTGGAGGCTACCTTAGAATTTAGGCTACAACTTCCATAAAAGAAAAATGTTTAGCACAGAATGTGAGGAGTAGTAAGTATTGAATATATGTTAACTATTGTCATGTAAAGTGCTTAGCACAGTTCCTAACCAATGGTAAAATCTCCCTAAAGAGCACTTGTTATGGTCATGATTATTTCAATTTCTCATCATTTGATATGTACTTTCCCTGTCAACACATTCAATCTCAGTAACATTTGCATTGTTATCAATCAATCATTACGGTTCAACATCTTCCTTGACCAGTTGGGAATTTTGTACTTTTTGTTTGAGTAAGTCTCGCTGTAGCAAATGTAGTAATATTCCTATAGCTACAAACAACTTTAGTTTCAAAGGAAAAATCATGTATTGGCTACTTGCACTACATCTTCTTGAGCTAAGTAATCTTTTTTGATTTTTACCTGGCCAAAATAAATCATTTTATGAGAGAAGTTCATGAATGTCAGGACAATTAAGCAAGGTACTTAACTTGTATGTCACATGTGTGCCACTTTAGTTGACTATTCAAGTGTGCATTGATTGTCGTTTTCAGTGTCTGTTTGGTACTAGTGTAAACTAAAAAGTCAACATAAAATTGTTTTCCAAAATTAAATTTCTAGTAGGAAGTTTAAAGGTTAACTTATAAAGAATACCCTGGCTTACTTGTATTCAAATAATTCAAAAGCCAACTCCATACATTGATATATTAAGCGGGGATCAATTGTTGAGTAAACTGTCTTTGATTCTCCTTAGCCAAACATTATAACTTTTCCAATTTTTAAAAACTGTATAATTTTTTTTCAAACATGCTGTGAACTCAGCAATTTCTAGTTATAGAAAAAGGACTAAATATTCAGTGCTTATTTTATTAGAACTATGTTAAGATTTTTTTCTGGTTATAACTTTCTATGTTGACTATAGTAGAGAAGATCTTTTGATTCCCAAGGAAATTTACAGTTGGACTGAGTCTAAATAATTGTCCCACTTAAAGCCATTTCCAAAAATATTATACTAATATGAGCTAGAGTTTATTAATATTTAGATCTGTTACAATTAAAAGCAGAACTAGAGTCCTACACTTGGGAGAACCGCATCAGCTGAATGGTCTCTTTTAATAAAAACATAAGGCTGTAATGGAAATCTAGTCTCGCTTAAAATTATGCTCTAGATATCATGCTGTGTGGGTCATTTTATTTCCCCTAGAAAATATTTCAATCCATTCTTAAGTGATACGTAGAGGTGACTTTTTCATCTTTTGTTGAATTAGTGTCACAATTATTTATTAAAAGTTGACAAACGAAATCAAAAGCAGATGACTGAGGATCTTAAGGTAACTATGGTTTTAACATGAACTTTTATCTATGACACAGCCACTTAATCTTTGTAATGGAAATTATCAATGATCAATCTGTAAATCACAGCATTGAGAAACTTAAATCTTTTGAATATTCATAAATGCACAATTCAATGCTAGAATTAAATCCACTATGATGTAATACTGCATTCTCACCTTTTAAAAAATTATTGTGGTATATGTAAAGCCATACATTTTACTAATGTTTTACATTTCTTCTCATTTAATAATAACAACACGGTGTTTTCATTGAAAACAGATCTATTTACAAGAGAGAGTTCTGTGGCTGAGAGCAGTTGTTTTTTATTCATTTAACTAGGTATATAGAATTAATAGGAAAGAGCAATGGAAAAATTATAAAACCACAGTTATGTTCAATCCTTAGCCAATTTACATTGCAGGTTGAGAATACTCCATCCGTCATTTGATGATGATTTTGGTCCTAGCTTAAAGATCTAATGATTGGAATCTTTAACCTTCATTTTAATATAGAGACATGAAGATAAGTTGGATAATCAGGATTTCACAGTTTTTCAAATGAATTTGTATATAAGTTGCTAATAAACTAATGCATGTTGGCATTTGCTCACTCAATATTTATTCACAAACACTTCAGTGAATTAACAACTCAGGTTTTCTGCAATGTGCCAGATTAACATGTTTTAGTTAGAAAGTAATCTTTCCCTTAACCTTTAAGAATATAACACAGACAAAGTAGAGAAGTTTTTGCCAATACAAGTTTTTCCTCAAATTAATTGTGTCACAATTATTTATTAAAAGTTAGTAAACAAATTTATTGTGTGTGTGAACATTTAAATTCTACTTTTAGCAAATTTCAGCTATAATACAGTGTTTTTAACTATAGTCACCAGGTTATATATTAGATCCTCATACTTACTTTATTTTATAGCCGAAAGTCTTTTACCAACCTCTTCCTTTTTCTCCTAACCCTCAGTCCAAGTCTCCACTTTTTTTATGCTTTTCCAATGAGTTAAAATTATTCATTTGGATCCCACATGTAAGTTATATCATGCAGTATTTGTCTTTCTCTGTCTGGCTGTTTTATTTAGCATAATGCCATCAAGGCTTATCCATGTTTTAGTGATGGCAGGATTTTTTTTTCTTTCTCATGGCTAAGTAATATTCTTGTGTGTATATGACAACTTTTTTTTTGTTGTTATTCATTCATCAGTTTATGGTCACAGGTTGTTTCTGCACCTTGCCTATTGTTAAGAGTGCTTCAATGACCATGGCAGTATAGATACCCTTTTAGTATCCTATTTTCATTTATCTTGGATATATACCCAGAAGTGGGATTTGCTGGATCATACAGTAACTCTATTTTTAATTTTTTGAGGAAAAAAAGCTATAATGATCAAGACAGTATGGTCCTGGCACAGAAACAGACACATATGGATCAATGGAACAGAATAAAAAAAAAAAAACAGAAATGAACCCATAATTATATGATAAACTAATCTTTGACAAATTAGAAAAGAATATCAATGGAAGAAAGAGAGACTCCTCGACAAATGATGTTGGGAAACCTGGAAAGCAACATGTAAAAAAAAAAAAAATGAAACTGTACCACTTTCTTACCCCATGCACAAAACTAAATTCAAAATGGATGAAAGACCTAAATGTAAGATAAGAAACCATGAAAATCCTAGAGGAGAACATAGGTAGTAACTACTTTGACATTAACCATAACTACTTTTTACTAGTTATGACTCCTGAGGGAAGGAAGCACAAAGCAAAAATAAAGTATTGGGACTTCATCAAGCTTCTGCACAGTGAATGAAACAATCAACAAAACTAGAAGGCAACCTACTGTATGGGAGAAGGTAAATGCAAACGACATATCTGCTTTAGATATTTAAATATCTAAAATATATAAAGCACTTATAAACTAAAACCCCAAGAAAATATATAATCTAGTTAATAAATGGACAGAACACATGAAGAGATATTTTTTCCAAAGAAGACATACAGATGACTAACAAATCCATGAAATGACACTCAACATCACTCGTCATCAAGGGATATGTATCAAAATATAATGAGATATCTCACATCCATCAGTATGGCTAAAATTAACAAAACAGGAAACAACAGATGTTGACAAGGATGTGGAGAAAAGTGAACCCTCTTACATTGTTGGTGAGAATGCAAGCTGGTGCAGCCACTCTGGAAAACAGTATGGAGGTTCCTCAAAAAGTTAAAAATAAAGCTACTTTGGTGCACCTGGGTGGGTTAGTTGGTTAAGTATCTGAATCTTGAATTCAGCTCAGGTCATGGTCTCACAGCTTGTGAGATCCAGCTCCGCGTCAGGTCCAGACTGACAGTGTGTATGTAGCCTGCTTGGGATTCTCTCCCTCTCTGTCCCACCCGTCCTGTGTGTACTCTCTCTCCTTCTTTCAAAATAAATAAGTAAACTTAAGAAAAAAAACAGGTCTACCCTACAATCCAGCAATTGCACTACTAGGTGTTTTCCAAATACATAAAAATTCTGATTTGAAGGGATACATGCATCCAGATGTTTATAGGAATGTTATCAACAATATCCAAACTATGGAAAAACCCAACTGCCCATCGACTGATGAGTGGATAAAAATGTGGTATATATATACAACAGAAAATTATTTGACCATGAAGAAGAATGAGTGGTGGAGGGGCAGCTGGAGATATAGAGTATTAGGGTAAGTTAAATAAGTCAGAGAAAGAAAAATACCATATGATTTTACTCATATGTGGAATTTAAGAAACGTAGCAGACGAATATAAGGAAGGGAAGAAAAAAAAGAGGCAAACCAAAGAACAGAGTTTCAACTATAGAGAACAAACGGAGGGTTACTGGATGGGAAATTGGTGAGGGATGAGTTAAATGGCTGATGGGTGTTAAAAAGGGTGCTTGTGATGAGCACCGCATGTTGACGGTAAGTTATGATTCACTAGATTCTATTTTTAAAACCAACATTACACTTCATGATAAATAGCTGGAACTTAAATAAAAACTTGAGAAAAGAAAACAAAGAAATTATAAATAGCTATAATAATTTCAGAGAGACCTGACTTCAGAGCAAGAAACATTATGAGGCATTAAGGGGTGCATTACAGTGATAAATGAGTCAATTATCCAAGACATAGCAATGCTTAACATGTATAAGCCTACCAATGGGACATCAAAACACATGATGCTGGAGTGCCTGGGTGGCTCAGTTGGTTAAATGTCTGTCTCTTGATTTTGGCTCAGGTTATAATCTTGAGGTTCATGAGATGGAGTCCTCATGTCAGGCCCTGTGCTGACAGGATGTAGCCTGCTTGAGATTCTCTCCCCATCTCTCTGCCTCTCCACCACTCATGCTTGTGCTCTCTCTCTCTCTCTCTCTCTCTGTGTGTGTATGTATGTGTGTGTCTCAAAATAAATAAATAAACATTAAAATAATGAGGTCAGATTCAATAAAAGTATAAGGAGAAGTGGATGAATCCACTATTACAGTTAGAATTTAATGTGCTTTTTATGGAGAGATACAGCAGAAAAAAATCAGCAAGCACATATCTGAACTCAACAGCAAAACCAATAAATTGGATATGGAAATCAGTCAACAACTTCATCCACGGAAGCAGATTGCACATTTTTCTTAAGTTTGCAAGATAGACCACATTCCTTTCCATGAGACATACCTTAACACATTTTAAAACAATAAAAATCATATAATACCTGCTCTCAGAATACTATGGGATGAAACTGTAAATCCATAACATAAGTCACTAAGATGAAAAGTACAGAATATGAAATGTCATCAATAATATTGTAGTAACAATGTGTAGTGATAGATGGTGACCACACTTACCATGGTGAGTACTGAGTAGTGTTTACAATTATTGAATCATTATGTAGTACACCTGAAACTAATAAAACATTACATGTTATTTATAATTAAATTAAAAAGGCTGAAAAAATCCAAAATTTTTAGATATTAAACAACCCACCTCTAAGTAGTACTTAAGTCAAGGAGGAAATATCAAAATGCAATTTATTAAAATTTGTGGGATGAATGAAAGTAGTGTTTTGAAATTCATGACACTGAATGCACATATTAGAAAAAAGGGGTGGCTCAATTGGTTGAACGCTCTACTCGACTTCAGCTCACGTCATGATCTTGCTGTTTGTAGGTTCGAGCCCTGCATCAGGCTTTGCTTGGACAGTGTAGTGCCTGCTTGGAATTCTCTCTTTCTCCCTTTCTCTGACCCTCCCCCACTCTCTTTCACTTTCTTTCTCAAAATAAATAAATAAACTTTAAAAAAAATTTTAAAGAAAAGAAGAAAGACCTAAAGACAATAATCTAAGCTACCACCATAGGAAACTAAAGAAGAACAAATTCATCCAAACTTAGAAGAAAATAAAAATTATAGTAGAAACAAAAGAACAAAGTCAACGGAGAAAATATTCCACAAATTTAAAAAAAAAGATTTCTTTGAAAAAAATCAATAAAACTGATAAACCCCTAGTCAGGCTAAAGAAAACAGAGAACACAAATTATTAATATCAGAAATGAAAGATGAGGAACTAGAACTTATCCCATGGACTTAAAAGAGTAGTAAAAAATATTATGCACATGTCTGTGATTACAAATTTGCTACCCTAGGTAAAATAGACCAACCTCTTGAAAGACCCAGTCTGCCAAAATTCTCTCTCTCTCTCTCTCTCTCTCTCTCTCACACACACACACACACACACACACACACATACATGATCTGAATATGATTATATCTATTAAAGAATCAGAATCAATAATAATTTTACAAAGCAGAAGGCATCAGACCAGATGGATTCTACCAAGCATTTAATGAAAAAATTACACCGATGCTTTATAAACTCTTCCAGACAATAGAAGCAGAGGAATACTTCTTACCTTATTTTACCAAACAACCAAAACCAGGCAGAGAGAAAAGTACAGGTAAATATCTCTCATGAACACAGCTACAAACATCCTCAACAAAATATTTGGTTCAAATACCAAAAAACTCAGTATCATCAAGAGGTGAGTTCTTCCCAACTTCATCTAGATACAGTGCAGTCCCAAACAAAATCCTAAAAATAAATAAACATTAATTTTTTTAATTGCTCAAAAGTATTTTTAAACAAATTATTCAGTCCAACTTCTTGTTTTAATGTAAGAGAATGCAGTGCATAATCTTCCTATGTATAAATTTTAGCTCTGCCACTTACTGACTCTGACCTGGGATAAATTATTCAAACTTTGGGTGCTTCGTGTCCTCTAATATATAATGGGACTAATAATGGCACCTAATGAATGGAGTTTCAAAACTTTACAAATTTTCTTTATAGTGTACTGACTGAAATTAATGTGAAATTCTTAGAACAAATATCATATGATTAAGAAATGCTAGCCATGAATATTTTATTATAAATCAGAGGCCTGTACTCACAGAACTCTCAGCAGAGAGTGTGCCTTAAGTAAATTACTTTGTGAGCATTTGATCATTACTATTTTAATTTATTTTTCATTACTCATTGACATAGAATTCAGGCCTTTATTTTAACATTCTAAATCTGGTCTCCTCTTTATTTCAGCTTTAGTTCTAGCTTTGGTCACCCTTCCAATTCTTCTACTACTTCTTTTATGCCTCTTATATTAAAGCACTGTGTAACTCCATGGGAACTGATAACTGTTTCAATCTAAGTAAAGTAAAATATTATACACAAGATTGATTTATGTAAAAAATTGATGGACCTTTTTTTGTACTCAAAACTTTGCTAAAATCCAGTGAAATATAAAACTCCTGAAGGCATAAACTTATTTCTGTTTTGGTTATTGTTGTATCCTCAACACCTAGAATAATGCATGCCACATAATAGGTGCTCAATAAATTCTTTTGAAAGAGTAAACGAAGAAAAAATAATTTGCTTAATGCTTTCTTGGATGTGAGAATGAATGAATGCCACAACATCTTAACACAGAATCATGTCAAAATATTTTATGTTTAGGTATGTAAAGGAAAATATCTTATAGCCTTGGTTAATAAATATGGGGTTGCTAAAATGAATGATCAAGGAGAGAACATATTGAATTTAAACAACTGCTGTTGATAATGGAAACATGTCAAGGGCAACTTTGTACTTTCAGTACTGTTTTAAGAAGAGGCTATTAAGGTTTCAAGGATGGGTATCATTAATTGCATTCCATAGGTCCTGGAAAGAATCACATATATGTTTCCTATTTTTTTTTGTTAGAGTCAACAGGAAGAAAATCTAGAGAAATTGAATTTATTTGATCCTAAATCTGTAAATGTATGGTTGTGAAAATGAATGTGACAGTATTGCTCTGTAAGTGAATATGTGGAGTAGAATTTTATTTCATTTTTTGTAGTAGAAATTTATTCATCCATATGCATGTTTCCTCTTCTTTTCCTTATAATACTCTATGAATAAATATTATACATAATATATTAAATTTAATATATAATACACTAAATTAAATATTACATATGTGTTATGTATTTACAATACAAACTATCCTTGCTAGTTAAGTGAAAAAGACTAACTCTTTTTCAACCCTGGAGAATTATTTATCCCTACCTTGAACTTTGCTTAATTTTGACTCAGAAAGTCCTTTCCATACTTGGATAACAATTTCCAAGTTCAACTTACTTGATCCCAATGTACAGGAAAATGTGACACTATAAAAATCAGAAAGTGTATTCGTTTTTCTTAGTTCTCCTTATGCTTAGAAGTGCCCATAACTGTCTTCCAGGTTTCAGAAAGGGTCGAAGCCAATTAAGCTAGAGTTACTTTCTCAAACAAACAGAGGAACTAAATCTAGATAAGAGCTAATATACATTATTCATCTTAGTGATAATTATTTGACACCCCTTTGTTACAGTTCCCATTATCTACAAATATAATGTAACTAATAGAAAGTATAAGGGATAAAGCTCTCAAACTCTTTGTTATCTTTTAATTTTCAATGTATGTGTTTTTATTCCATTTCCTACACCCAATGACAATATATCTTTGATTGAGTTCTAGAAAGTAGAAAATGTGTATATAAATAAATAATACAATGTTAATACATGCAATAGCCATAGTATATCAGCTCCTCCTTGAGAACTGAAACAATTTTATTGAAATATCAATATCACTTTAACCCTTGTGTTGAGCATCTTTTCATTTTCCTCTATGCTAGGCAAAATAAACTTTTTCTATAAATGGCCAAATAAAGAGTAAATATTTTAAATGTTGTGGACCACATGAGCTCTGTCCCCACTGTCCCAACTCTTCTACTGTAGCACATAAGGAATCATAGACAGCTCTACACAATGGTCATGGTTGTGCTCTAAAACAACTTTATTTTTAAAATGGGTAAACAGAATTTGATCATAGGAGTTTGCTGATGCCTGCTCAATGCCATTCTAAACATGTCAGAACTATTTCACAAAAGTTTCCAACTTATGAATAGAAAAAGGAACTTCTGATTCTGTCACTCTTTGGGTAGTTTCTTTCAATGTAGAGAACTATGATATATTACAGCATGAAAAAAAAATGTATTGATGTTAGGAGCACCTAAACTCAGAAAAAAAACATTAACAGATCTGAAGGAGAAATAGACAGTAATATAATAATATCAGGAAACTTAAATACCTCCCTTTCCACAATGTAGGCATCATGGAGATATAAAATCATTAAGGAAGCATTGGACATATATACTACTACATATTAGACCTTATGGAGTTAACAGATATTTATAGAACAGTATAACCAACAGTAGCAGGATACACACTCTTTTCAAGTACACATGGAACATTCTTCAGGATATATCATATGTTGGGCCACATAACAAGTTTGAATAAATTTGAGAAGACTGATCATATCAAGCATCTTTTCCAGCCACAGTAGTATGAAACTAGAATTACAGGAAAAGTAAAAAATTTACAAATACTTGGAGATTGAACATGATCAGAAAAACCAATGGATCAAAAATAAATCAAAAGAGAAATTAAAAATAAATATATTGAGACAAATCAAAACAGAAACACAGCATACTAAAACTTAGGAGATGTAGCAAAGGCAATTCTAAGAATTTCAAAGCAATAAATGCCTATATTGAAAAAATCTCCAAAAATCTATCTATATACCTCAAAGAACTATAACAACAAATAAATGCAAAGTTAGTGGAAGAAGGGAAGTAAAATCAGAACAGAAATAAATGATAGAGACTAAAAGAAACAGAATAGACCAGTGAAATGAAGAGCTGTTTTGTTGTTGTTGTTGTTTGTTTGTTTGTTTTGGAGGCTGTTTTGTTTTGTTTTGTTTTTGAAAAGAAAGCAGGAAACCCTTTAGCTAGACCAAAAATAACAACAACAACAAAAACAACAACAAACTAAGACTCAAAGTCAGAAATGAAACGGTAAATATTACAACTGATACCACAGAAATAAAAAAGACAATAAAAGATTACTACAAATAATTACATACCAAAAAATTGGACAACCTAGAAAAAAGGGATAAATTCCCAGAAATATAATTTACCTTAACTGGATCATGGAGAAATAGAAAATCAAATAGACTAGTTATTAGTAGAGAGATTGAATCAATAATCAAAAACTTCTCAAATAAAAATCTAGGACCAGGTGGCTTCACTGGTAAATTTTACCACACATTTAAAAAAGAATTAGTATCAATCCTTCTTAAATTCTTTGAAAAAATAGAAGAAAAGGAAACATGTCCTTTTTACCTTACAAGACCTGAATTACCCTATTGGCAATACTAAAAAATGACATTCAAACAAAAGAAAATTACAGGTAAATATTTTTAATAAACATTCATGCAAAAACTCAACACAATTTTTTTTAACATTTATTTATTTTTGAGAGACAGAGAGAGACAGATCACGAGCAGGATAGGGGCAGAAAGAGAGGGACGCACAGAATCAGAAGCAGGCTCCAGACTCTGAGCTGTTAGCACAGAGCCTGATTGCGGGGCTCAAACCCACACACTGTGAGATCATGACCTGAGTTGAAGTCAGATGCTCAACGAACTGAGCCACCCAAACGCCTCTCAACATAATGTTAGCAAATCAAATGCAACAATATATTAAAAGGATTATACAACATGACAAATGGAATTTAATCAAAGGATCTGTGAAATACCAGATTAACAAAAAAGAGATTAAAAATGAAGAGCAAAATTCTCAATAAAAGCAGAAACAACTTTTGACAAAAGTTTACATCTCTTCTTATAAAAATTCTCAAC
The DNA here is from genome assembly GCF_006229205.1 of Suricata suricatta. NCBI lineage: Eukaryota > Metazoa > Chordata > Mammalia > Carnivora > Herpestidae > Suricata > Suricata suricatta. Next base: position 169,444,518 of record NC_043700.1, read on the forward strand.
AAACTAGTTATAAAGGAAATAGACCTTAATATATTAAACTCTTTATATGTCAACACCACATATGTCATACTCAACAGGAAAGCTAAAAGACCAGGAATAAGAAGAGGGTGACCAACTCCAACACTTTTATTTAAATTAGTACTAGAAGTCTAGCCAGAGTCATTAAGCAAGAAAGTGAGATAAAAAGGCATCCAAATTAGGAAAAAAGTAATTGTGTCTATTTGTAGATGACATGCCATTATATGTAGAAAACCCTGAAGACTAAAAAATGTTAGAATTAATAAATTCAGTAAAGTTGCAGGATTTCCAAATCAATGTACAAAATAAACATTTCAGTTCTATACATCAACAGCAAGCCATCAGAAAAAAAAAAAAACAATTCCATTTAAAAAGGATAAAATATTTAGGAATAAATTTAACCTGGGAGATAAAGCATCTGCATACTGAATTCTAAGATATTAATTAAATATTGAAGATCAAAATAAATAGAAAGGTATTCCATGCTTATGGACTGGAAGACATAAGATTGTTAAACCGTATCACCCAAAATAATCTATAGAGTCAATGTAAACCCTATCAAATTTTCAGTGTCATTAAAAAAAATTGAAAAAGCAATCTTAAAATTTTTATGGAACCACAGAAGGCCCCAAATAGCAAAGAAATCTTGATAAAAATCAAAGCTGGAGGCATCCCACTCTCTGATTTCAAACTCTATTACAAAGCTATAGTAATCAAAACAGCACGGTATGGACATAAAAATGGATGTATTGATTAAGGGAATAGAGAACTCAGAAATAAATCCATGCATATAAAGTCAATAAATCTCCAACAAAGCAGGCACAAATATATAATGGGGAAAGTATTCAGTAAATGGACAGGGGAAAACTAGACAGGCACATGCAAATAGTAAAACTGGACCCCTATTTTACTCCACATACACACACACACACA
>NC_043700.1:169445568-169535837 GCF_006229205.1 Suricata suricatta
ATGAAAGAAAATGCAAAATGCTTATTGAGCATTAAAGATTTTAAATTTAAGTTCTGGAACCATAAAATTCTTAAGGAGAAAACATAGGTGGTAAGCTCATTGACATCATCTCTGGTGATTTTTTGAGATGAAGGGAATGGTTGGCATCAAAAGCAAAGCTGAAATAGAGCAAAGCAAACAAAGGAGACAATGACAAATGAAAAAAACGCAACATAGAAAAGGAAACCATCAACAAAATGAAAAGGCATCTTACCAAATGGGAGAATATATTGTCAAATCCTCTGTCTGATAAGGGGTCAATATGCAAAATATATAAATAACTTACAACTCAATAAAGGAAAAAGACCATTTAGTGAAGTCAGCAGAGAATCTGAATACACATCTTCCCAAAGACATACAAGGAGTAATACAAAGATTAACAAGTACTGGTAAAGATGAAGAGAAAAGAGAATCCACGTGCACTGTTAGGGAGTGTAAATTGGTACAGCCACTATGGAAAACAGACTGAAATCTGTTGAGACTGAAATCAGATGTAGGTTGTGGGATGTAATATAGTCACCAGAAGCATCTGTCATATACCAATCTAACTGATGTCTGCCTTTAGAATACATCTTCTAAAATCTAAATCTAACTTCAGCACATTTGATCCTTCAAAGATGTCCATGGGTTAATCTCTGGGAATTTATCAGTGTGTTATGTTATATATCAAAAGAGATGCTTCAGATGTAATTAAGGCTGAAGACTTTAAACTAGGGAGATTATCCCAGATTATCTATATGTGCTTGATGTTATCAGATGCAGCCTTAAAAAGAGAAAAAAACAGACTTCTGGTTTTCAGTTGCTCATGGAAGGAGCTTGGATATGACCAATCCGTCATCACAAGTAAGAAGCTAAACAGACGGAAAAGTCAACAACTTTTCTTGGATTACTAAAAGAGAATACAGAACAAACTGTTACCACCAACATTGGAGAGACCAGTGAATACAGAGAGTCTAGGTTTACTGAAAGACAGAAGCAGAAACTGCCTCAAGAGCCAATGCTTGTCCAGGAAAACCTTAACTGTAATTGAACAATTACTGACGAGTCAGTGTAGGCAAGGCTGAGAGTTAAACTCCAGGAGGCCCCAGTCTGAGAGAAGCACCCATATGCTGTGAGACTTAGCTCCTGGAGCTTGACTGAGTCCTACAGTAAACACTGTAGAGAAATCTCCCCGGGCTTCCAACTTGGGAGATAGTGGGGTGGGAGGGATGTAAGGAATTATTTTAAGTTTTTAATGTTTGTTTATTTTTGAGAGAGAGAGAGACAAGGCATGAGTGGGGGAAGGGCAGAGAGGGAGAGAGAGGGAGACACAGAATCTGAAGCAGGCTCCAAACTCCGAGCTGTCAGCACAAACAAAGCCTGATGCTGGCCTCGAACTCATGAACCATGAGATGATGACCTGAGCTGAAGTTGGACACTTAACCAACTGGGTCACACAGGTGTCCCTGTATGGAATCATTTTAAAATACACTAGAGTACTCTGTTCATTTTAAGAAGGCCTGCCCTCAAGCAAAGCTAGCTAACCAGAGACCAACCTGCAAGATCACAGTCTAACTGTTCTGAAGAAGGAAACACTCAAAACTCTTTAGTCCACGCTAGCTATTATGGATAGCTAGATGGATAAAGTAGACAGTATGTAAAAACAAATGCACAATGCAAGCATGGAGCTATAAATCCTAAGAAAGAACTGAAAAAAATGCTAATGATAATTTTTAAAACATGAGCAAAAATAAATGCCTTTGATAGACTTATTAGCAGCCTGGACTCAACTGAGGAAAATCTCTGAGCTAGAGAATCAATAGAATCCTTAAAACTAAAAAGCAAAGAGAATAAAGACTGACAGAAACAATTCTGAATACCCAAGGATGGTTGGACAACTATGAAGTGTATAGCATATGTATAGTAACTCTGCAAAAGACACTATCAAGAAGATTGGAAAATTAGCCACAGAAGATCTGCAGAAGATACACGTGATAAAGGACTGCTATCCAAAATACACAAATACCTAAAACTCAAAAAGAAAAACAACTTGATTTAAAAATCAAATACCTTAGATATTTCACCAAAGGAGATATATGGATGGCAGAAAGACATATGAAAAAATGTTTCATATCATATATCATCAGGGAAATGCAAACTTAAACAATAACAAGGCATCGCTATACACTTCTTGTAATGGCCCAAATCCAGAATATGGATAATAGAAAATACTGGTGAGTATGTGGAAGAACAAAAACTCTGATTTGTTGCTGGTATAAATGCAAAACAATACAGCTGTTTTTGGAAGACAATTTTTTACAAACCCAAATCTACTTCTACGGGACTTTAGAGCAGGTGCAGTCCCTAGTATTCATGCATAGGCATTGAAAACATTGTCACACAAAAATCAACACACCAAACCTGCTGGTGTGTGTTTAAGAAATGTTATCATAATTACCAAAACTCAGAAATAAGCAATATGCCCTTAAGTAGGTGGATGGATAAACTGTGGTATATTCAGACAATGGAATATTATTCAGGATTAAAAAACAATCTATCAAGACATGCAAAGACATATAGGAAACTTAAATGCATCTAAGTGAAATAAGCCAATTTGGAAAGGCTATATACTGTGTGATTCCAACCATATGGCATCTGGAAAAGACAAAACTATGGAGACAGTGAAAAGGCCAGTAGTTGCTAGCAGTATGGGAGTGCGGGGAGAGCTAGAACACAGAAAACTTTCAGGACAGTGAAAATTCTCTATATGATATTATAATAATGGAGGCACGTTCTTAAACAGTTTTCCAAACCTGTAGAATGTATAACATCAAAAGTGATTTTTAAAGTAAACTATTGACTTTGAGCGATAATATGTCACTGTACTTGCGTTTTTGTTTTTTAAAAAATTATGCCATCCGACTGAATGATGTTGATAATGGGGAGGCCCACACATGTATGGGGACAAAGGATATGTGAGAAAACTCTATACTCTTCTTTCATTTTCTTGTAAACCTGCAACTGCTCTTTAAAAAAACAAAAGTTAGAGGGGGAAAAAACTAGAACACCTTTTCTAGTTGTAAAAAGAGACAGGGCAATACACTGAAGCACAAAATAGGGTCAAAGAGATTCTTTTGACTCCAGTGTGAGGATTTGTGCCATTGCTGGTTCTAAGTTAAAGAAAACCACATACAAAAACTAGAGAGAGGCCTCCAAGAGCTCCTGGTGACCTCCAGTCACCAACTAGCAAGGAACACTTATCCCAACTATACAGCTGTGAAGAACTGGATTCTTCAACCAAGTGAAATGAGCTTGGAGTTATCCCAGAGTCTCTTGATAAGAGCCCAATCAAGACCTTGATTTCAGCTTTCTAAATCGGGTGGGATAAACCAATTGAACCAACTGGGATTTTTGAACAACAAAGCTGAGAGAGAATAAATTCAGATTGTTTATGTCATTAAACATGCATGTTCTTATGGCAGCAAAGCACAACTAATATAATGTTTAGAGAAATTTTTAATCAGTTCCCATCATTTTTCTGGACAATGACAAAATTCTTTAGCAGAGTGTTTAGTCTCCACATAGCCTAGATCTCCACTGGTAACTCCTGCCATCCGCTGGAGGCATTTATGTAAAACAATAGCAAAATAACTTTTATTTATTTATTTATTTATTTATCTATTTAAAAATAGAGACAGCATGATCAAGGGAGGGTCAGAGAAAGAGGGAGACAGAATCAGAAGTAGGTTCCAGGCACTGAGCTAGCTGTCAGCACAGAGCCTGACGTAGGGCTCGAACCCACAAACTGTGAGATCATGACCTGAGCCAAAACCGGATGCTCAAGTGACTGAGCCACCCAGGCGCCCCTATTTTTAAATTTTTTAATGCTTATTTATTATTGAGACAGAGAGAAATAGAGCATGAATGGCGGAGGGGTAGAAATAGAGGGATACACAGAATCTGAAGCAGGCTCCAGGCTCTGAGCTGTCAGCACAGAGCCCAACACAAAGCAAAAACCCACAAACCATGAGATCATGACCCGAGCCAAAGTTAGAGTTTAACCAACTGAGCCACTCAGGCACACCTCAAAATCACTTTCAAGATGCCCATCCATCCACCCATATCATCTCATTAAGTGTTTTTTTTTTAACAAATACTTTGTCAACATTATGTTCTCTTTACCCTAAACTAATATATCTTCCCTGCTTGATAGTCTCTTTTTCAAAGTTGGAAAGAATTTTTCTCTAGACAAGAAAATAAAGGACAACTTAGGCACAGCAAACAAAACAAAACATTAAAGCAAGAGAAAGTAGAGCGGAAATGAAATGTGTGGGGATTTAAATGCAATTAGAGAATTATGAAGTATAAAAGAGATAAGGTAGGCAAAGGAGGGAGATAATTGATCTAGAATGGTCATGTATACTATGGTTCAGGGCTTATGCTTTAAATCTTTGAGAAGATGCACTGAAAGATAGTAAAGGATTGTATAGTTATATTTGATGCCTTTTTAAAGGGCTCTGAGCAGTATGAAGATTTTTGAAAAAGCCATAATGTAAGTAATCTATGTAGTCAACAGAAGTGGCAAAGATGTGACAGGTTTATGACAGAAGTGTTGCTGGGGACAATAATACTTAAATATTTGACATAGTATTTTTAGCAATAAAAACTAATGTTACACAGCCTCAGCAAACCTTTAAAATATTGTGTTACGAAAAGCTGGACACAAAAGTATATATATAATACAGTTCTATTTATAACGATTTCAAGAACAGGTAAAACTAAATTGTGATAGATCTCAGATAAACAGTTGCCTTTGAAGGGTGTGTTCAACTACAAAGGTCATGAAGGAACTTTTAAGGATGTTGGAAATATCTGATACCTAGATTTAGGGTAGGGCTTTCACAAATGTACACCTGTGTCAAAACTGAATACATAGTACATTAAAATTTATGCATTTCATTGTATGAATACTACACCTCTGAAGGGTTTATTAAATAATTCAGATGTAAAAGTAGCAAAAATACAGATATCAGAAGTAAGGAGAGAAGATAATCAAATAGATCAAAAGCTTCAGGCTTCTTATTTGGATAGGAATGTGGGGATGTGATGAGTTGAGAAAGAAAATCCATGAGGTACAGTTTGGATTAGGAGAAAAACATGAGCTTGATGAATTCATTCTGCAATATTTAGTCTGAAATATATATGAAATAACCAAGAAGAGTGGTTTGGATTTTTAAGCTTGAAGTTCAAGATAAAACATGAATTTGTTTCTGTCAGTTTTGCTGTTATGAATATGCTTTATTTATATTTCACTGGCTATTGCTGATATTCAGGAATGCCATTCATGTTTATATAGCAATTCTGTAACTTCCTACATCACTAAACTCTCTAAATTCTAGGGCTTATAAATCATTCTCATGGGTTTTCTGCGTAGATAGGCATAATAATCTGCAAATAATAAAATTACTTGCTTATTCTCAGAATTTAATTACTTATTTGATATTGTCCTCCTCTTTGAAGACACTTCCAGCACAAGAAAGTGGATGGAGGTGAGAGAGGAAAGCTTTGGTCTGTCTCTGACACTAGGTTTTCTTTGCAATTCATTGGTTCTTTTTCTGTCCTGGTCCTCGGCCAGTGTGGTGTAATCTTCACTAGCATGTGTTCCTGATACAACAAAAATAGACTTAAGTTTTAATACTGCCATTTAATAGAAATGGAATCTTGGACAAGTTATTTAACATCAGTGAGAGTAAATTGCAAATTGAAAAGAATAATGATACTTTGCATGTAGATTGTGAAGAGAAGGTAATAAACAATGGAATACTCCCTGTGGCAAGTTATTTGAAATAATATCTACAAATGTTATTTCTTTATAATCATCCTTCTTTGCAATATGACTTTACAACTACTCCTAAGTCCCAGGCAAGACTAGAGTTTTCTCCTTCCTTTGAATTTGAATGGTTTTGTGGCTTAATGTACTCAGTAGAATGCAGTGCAAATGATGATGTATCAGTCCCTTGATCCTAGGCCTCAAAGTTTTCTGACCCTGTTCTAGTCAATGGCTCAAGAAAAACTCATGAGTATATTATTCCTTGGGTTACTGAATGCTTCAAACAGCATTTAAAGAGTTTTGCAAGTTATATTATATAAGTATATATATAATTATATATGTTTCAAATATCACTTGTCTTCCATTGTTTTGATATGATTCTTTTGTGATTCTAATTTTACATAATTTAGATTCTGTTTTTCCTGTTTTCCAAATCAATGAGTTTCACTCTGGCCATATTTATACTACTTATTTCCTCCGATATTTCATTTTTATTTTCTTGGTGGTTTTGCTGCACTTTTCCAATGCCCATTACTAAATGTTCATTTGAATTCATTTTTGCTCAAACCCATGGCTATTTGATTTTCATTCCTAATGTTAGTTTATCTTTTATTTTTCATTCTTTACTGAGCTCGGTCAACTTTTGGTTCATAGCTTCTTGTTTTTATCTTTCTTTTCCTACCCATTTCTTTTTGAATTTCTGAGTCAAGTTATTTATTCTTATCTCTAAATGCTTATTTGTAGATATTCAGTTTCAAGTGTTGTATTAAGGTTGATATCTGCCCTATGATATTTCTACTGGGGTTTCTATCTTACTTTGATCTTTACTTTCATTTGTTTTTTTCTTATAATAATTTTGCATAGAAAAAACTTTTCCAGCTGTGTATTTTATAGACATTTTAAAAGATTTTTGCTATCCTCCATTTATATTGAAAACTTGAGATATGTGTAGTTTTCTTTTTTTCTTATATATCATAGTCTTTAAATATTTATTAGGAAATACAAATTATTGGCTTATTACCAGTATTGGCCTATTAGCTCAAGTATCTCAGAAGTCTCTTTTCATTTTTGAAATATTTTTTTCTGAATATAAGATTCTATATTGACAGTTTTTTAACTTAGTTTGATTTTATTTTGGTTTTGTTTCAGGTTACATATATCACTTTTCTATATTCTGGCCTTCCTTGTGTCTGCGGAAAATTCACTGGTGATTTATAACATTATATTAATGTTGCCTTCTGTTTCTGGCTTCTTTCACTATGTAATGTATTTATAGTTGATCCTTTAATCACACATATAAAGTACTTCTTTTTATGGCCAAAAAGATCTCATTATATGGATATGCCACATTTTGTTTATCCATTCATCAGTAGATGGGCATTTGGATAGTTTCTGCTTTTTGACTATCATGACACTTGAATTTTACATAAAAAGAAAAAATATCTTCTAACAGGATTTTCTTATTAGACTTCTAGAATGATATAAAAGCTAAGGGAAACATTAGTTAGATTCAAGCTGGGTGTTCTAAAATATTTCTCTTTTTCTGTTTATAAATCATATTTTTATAATACAAGCCTAATAAAGCAGGACTATTTCACTTTATGGTTTATGTTCTTTCCCTAGAGTTAGGTGATCGACTATTTATAGAACAAATGAAATAAATACATGTGCTGTGTCCAATACTAGTCCTTCAACAATTCTTTAGGCAGATATATTTTTCCTACCCATTCAATTGTATAAGGTTGATTATTACCATAGGTCTGTCTTATACTTGTGAGCAGAATTCATCTAATTGTTGTTGTTGTTGTTGTTGTTGTTGTTGTTTTTAGAGAGTATCCCAGGCATTTGTTGTAGCCATTAGAGAAAGTTCCAAATTTTATCTGCAGAATGTCTAATATAATACTTTATATTTATTATTTAGTGACAAAATTTGGGTATTTACTAAGTAGCTTCATACCAGATTATATTATTTTTATTTTTTTTAACATTTTTAAATGTTTATTTATTTTTGAGAGACAGAAAAAGACAGAACATTAGCTGGGCAGGAACAGAGGCAGAGGGAGACACAGAATCTGAAGCAGACTCTGAACTGTCTCACAGAGCCCTACTTGGGGCTCAAACTCTTGGACTGTGAGCTCATGACCTGAGCCAAAGTTGGGCACCTAACCAACTGAGGCACCCAGGTGCCCCTATCTTTATTTCTTAAGTTCATGGATCTTTAACCTAAAACTTATTCAACATATTAGATTTGTTATCAGAGTAGTAAGTGAGAAAAAAATGGCCACGCTACTTTGCAACTCATTTAATTAAATATGGAGTTTAATTTCTATGCCCCTTGAATCTGGGTTGTCCTGGTGACTTCCTTGGAACATTAGAAAGATGCAGGAGAAACGATGCAAGAAGTAAAAGTCTCAATTTCAAGGCCTTTTTGTGTCCACTGTTGTTGTCATTGTGGACCTCAACACTTTTGCATAAATCTGGACTAAACTAAAGGAGGGAGGTTGAGAAATCACATGGAACAGAAATAAACCATCCAGAGAAAGACTCTTCTAGACCAACCGGTCTCCAAGTCATCCTGGCAGATGACCACATGTCTGTATGAGTCTTGTCAAAACAGTGGAAAACACACAGATAAGTCCAGCCAAAACTGCAGAATCACAGAGTATAGATCTACATAAATAAATACGATTTTCAACCACCAACTCTTGGCTTGAATTGTTATAACACAAAGCTAACTAATACAATTGATATAATGGTCAAGAAAGTCATGTATATAAAGTCAAATAGTTTAAAATAAATTTCAAAATTATAGAAAAGACAGGAATATATCTGACAATTTTTGAATTTTAGATGCATGAGCTCTTCTGATTGAATACAGTAGTAATCACCTCTTCTCCTATAGTTTTATCACTGGTTGTTTTATAGGAACACAAGCAACAAAAGTGTTCTGTCAGTCTTTTTTTTTTTTTTTCATTATTTCAATTGCTTCTGGTCTTTTATAATCATCTGTGAAATTAATCGTATCTTTGAGAAAGTTGTTGGCTATTGTAAATTCATTTATTGAAAAGCAAAAGCAAGACTTTCTACACAAGAAAGATAAAAATGTAAAATGTAAAACATATCAATTCAGTAAGAAATGTTAGGTTAAATAAGCTTCCTGCTATAAATAACCCCCACTTTTTTCAGACATGTGAAATCAGAAAAATAAAACCTATAGACATTCACATTGTTAATAATGAGCTTTGTGATATTCACCAGCAGCTGTAGGGACCATCCTTTCTATTTCTTGTGCAAATTCAAGAAATATATAATGAATGAAAATCGACTGGAAAATTGACTATCTCTGAAGAATTCATGTGTTAGCAAAACCAGATGTGCAACTTTAGAACTTAAGTTGTATAACTTAATTAACCCTTATTAGTTTCTGAAGAGGAAATAGAAATTCATGGTAAGTTCTTTCTCTACTGACAAAAAAAATCTATTATTACACATTTGTTGATCTATGTTTTCCCATTTCCAGCTAAATAATCATGTATATACATTTCTGATTAATTTTAATTGCTTTATCATAAAACTGAGGTCTTAATTCACTTATTGGTAAAGATACAAATGTTGAGAAATTTTAAAGAATATAAAGGTCTTTAGCATATATTTACTTAAGAAAAACCTTTCTTTTTTTAATATTCCTAGAAGTACAGTGTATGTTTTCTTTATTCTACAAATTATGAAGTAAACAAGGCTTTTGAAAATATTTTTGCATATGCAGTTTTGAATACACTGCTTTAATGACCAATTGTTTTGCACATTAGAAGTTTCTGCTACTTTATTTATTTTTATTGAAATGTTAGCTTAATTGGTTAAAAAGGAAAAAAAATGTTTTTTCTTCCAAAAGCTAGTTGTAGACAAAAGGACAGTGGCTAGAATCATCTATCTTGGAAGGAAATAGTTTTGGTGTGATTTTTAGCTTCACCTTTTACTAATTCTATATTGGGGGGGAGGCAGTAGTTACTTTATATTTAAGTCACTTCACTTTTATGAGATTTAATTATCACATCTTTGAAAAGACTTGATAAGATTGTTTTGAGAAATAAATAGCATATAGATAGGTGGAAAATATGGATCAAGAAATATTAACTACTATTATGAGTAGTAAGAATCGAGAAGGAGTAGTTGCAGCAGAAGCTGTTGTAAATGAAATGCAAAGATAAGAATCACAGGACCCATTTTATTTGGCTTTGTAGCTTTTGCAAAGTGTGTATGATTTTTGTCTGGTTGTCAGAAAGAGAACTCCTGAGATTATGACCTGAACTGAAGCCAGATGCTCAGTTGACTTGAGCCATGTGGGTGCCCTGGGGATGAGAAGAGTCTTGGAGTCCACACGCAGGGAAGAATTTTTGGGGAATTAGGGTTTTTACAAAAAGACCAGTGGTACCCAGAACAGGATAGAGCCTCAGTGCTGGATCACTCAAGATAAGGTGGCTGGTGCTGACGGTGATCTATATAAGGTCTTCCAATCCAGCTCCTAATGTGTTTCAACCAGACACGTTTTAGAATGACACATTAATTTTCAAAATGGAAAAAGTTAGGTTTCAAGTATTTTGGGTGAAAATTAGTGTGAATAAACAATTATTCCCTAGTGAGAACTAAGAATAAAGGGATAATAGGAAATAGTATTGAGGAGTCAGAGAACATAATCAGTTAAGTAGAGGTACTGGGATTGTTCCTACTGTGCTACTTGTTTACTTTGTTCATTTTTCCCCTTCAGCCTTCTAAATTTATTATTATTATTATTATTATCATTTTAGTGGTTGACATTGTTAAAAGTGAGTCAATCTCTATAGTAGCATTTCTCTAGGGAGTTTTTCAAAACTCTGATTGTTACCTTTAGTGAATGTACCTTTAGTAAGCGCACTGAGATTATGTGAAACCCCAAATGTATTTTATCTTGTTTTATATTAATCTGATTCAAACAATGGGTGCATCAAGCATATGAATGCCTCTGTGGCAGAAAAGCAAAAATAAGCAAGTGGTCTAGATTAGAATTTTTCAGATGTTCTTGAAACTTAGGTCTTTTTTTTTTTTACCTTTAAACACACATATATATTTACATTTTATTTTACTAAATATGATCCACTCTATCTTAATCTGTTTTTTTATTAAAAAAGTCATTTTATAGGTTTAGTTCTTATAAGTAAAGAACTTTGAAGTTTCTCATTTCAGTTTTTACAAGTAGAAACAACTTAAAGTAAAAATGTATGAACTTTCTTATATCATCAATGAAGGTCACAGAGCAAACTGATATCCTAAAGAATGTAGTAAAAGTGGGTGCTCCCATTTCTCTGAGCTTTACCGCCAGAAGCCCTACCAGTCTTTCTCTGTGAAGAACCAAGCAAGATACCTTTTTGATTCTAGTAATGGAAAGGGGAAAATAACCATTGTGAAATACACCCAAATCTTTATTCCTAACAAAGGTCAAATCTGCAGGGGCAAACATTAAATAGTGTTATTCCATCTAGTGAAGATCTCAACTGCATTCTTCTAGCCTTCCTGTCTCAACTAATTGAGGATAAAAACTTAAGAAACATGGAAATGCCACAGCCCAGGGCATCAGGCCATTAAAGACTGAGATTTAGTGATAACATAACAGGGCACTTCCTCTGCAATCAACAACATTAATTGGATTCCAGTATAATAGCTGTGGATTATAGCTAAAGAAAAAAAATTAAAATTAAAATTTTTTTAAAAAAACACAGTCTCACCTTGAGAAGGAAAGACAATAGTAAAGACAAATCAAGAATAGGAGAATTTTTACAATCTACCACATACAACTATAGCAAATGTTAAACACAACTCTACTTCAAGCCAGAGGAACCTAATTCCTCACACTAAAGACGTATATAATTCAGTTTCTATTACCCATTAGAATGTATGTTTGGTTTCAGCAAAAAATTACATGCATACGAAAAGCCAAAAAAAAAGTCTGAAGAGACAAAGCATTCATCATAACAAGATCCGAATTGGACATAGATGTTGAAAATATCAAATGGAAAATTTTAAATAAGTATGATTAATATATTAAGGGATCTAATGGAAAATTATACAGGGCAGAAATTCAGACCTACTTAAAAAAAAGGAAGAACATCAAAGAAGAAATACATAAAATCAGAACTTTAAATTTTCCCATTCTTAATTGAACTAATAAATACTGCTTAAATTAATAACATAATAATGTATTAGATGATTGCAGCATATGGGTAAGTTAAATGAAAGCAACATAAAAGGGACAGAAGGAATAACTCAGAAGAAACTTTTTAAAAATATTTCCAGTATACATGAAGCAGCATAGCCCAATTTTTTGGAAGTTGACTTAATTAAAAGTCTATGTAGCTGCATGCCTAGGTGGCTCAGTTGGTTAAATGCCCAACTTTTGATTTCTGCTTAGGTCGTGATCGCAAGGTTTGTGAGATCAAGGTCTGCATTCAGCTCTATGCTAACAGCATGGAGACTACTTGGGATTATTCCTCTCTCTCCCTGCTTGTACTCTCTCTCTCTCAATAAATAAATACACTTAAAAATATGTTGCTAATTCTAAGACCACCACTAACTTTTTTTATTTTTATTTTTATTTTTATGTTTTTAAATCGTTTATTGTCAAATTGGTTTCCATACAACACCCAGTGCTCTTCCCCACAAGTGCCCTCCTCCATCACCACCACCTCTTTTCCCCCCTCCCCCATTCACTAACTTTTTTAAATAAGTGTAATCCTAAGAGAAAAGACAAAGTGAAATAATTTAAATGATCAATTAAAACTAGAGAAGACAGATGAAGGGGGGAAATGAACCTATAAAATAGAACATCATTAAGATGATAGACTTAAATCCAACTGTATCACTAATTTTATTGTTTCTTTTTTATTCAGGTATAATTTACATATAACATACCAGTTTCAGCTGTATGAAATACTAATTCAATATTTGTATATATTATGAAAGGGTCACTGTAATAAGTTTAATTAACATCCTTAGCCATTTACAGTTAAAATTTACTAACTTTCTAGTAAGAAGTTTAAGATTTACTCTCTTACCAACTTTTAAATATGTAATACAGTATTTCAACTATAGTCACTAAGCTGTGCATTATATTTCCATGGCTTGCTTATTTTGTAACTGGAAGTATGCAGCTTCTGACCCCTGGCATTCACTTGTTTTTCCCCCTGCCCACTTTTGACAATAACCAATCTGTCCTCTGTATTTATGAGTTTGATTTTTGTTTTTTGTTTTTAGATCACATATAAGTGAGACATATGTTATGTCTTTCTTTATCTGACTGTATTTCATTTAGTATAATGTCCTCTAGGTCAATCTATGTTGTTGAAAATAGGAAGGTTTTATTCTGCTGTGATTAAACCTCCATTGTGTGTGTGTGTGTGTGTGTGTGTGTGTGTGTGTGTGTGTGTGTGAGTGATATCACATTTTCTTTATGCTGAATCCACTGATAGATCCTTAGGGTGTTTCATTATCTTGACTATTGTCAATAATCCTGCAATGAACATGAGAGTCCAGATATCTGTCAAAATAGTGATTTTTTTTTCTTTAGATGTATACCCAGAAGTGGAATTACTAGATTATATGATAGTTCTATTTTAAAATTTTTGAGAAGCCTCCATACTATTTTCCATACTGGCTGTACCATTTATATTCCCACCAAGAGGGCTTACGTGTTCCCTTTTTCTTCACATTCTCTCCAGCACTTATTATTTTTAACAGGATAGGGTGATAACTCACTGTGATTTTGTGTGGGTTTTTCTTTGTTGGGAGAAGGAGTATAAAAAATCTACAGACATTTTAATTGAAGTCAGGAATTATAATAAACTCTGACAGTCTGAATATATCTTTGATTTGATTTACTGTGGACTGCTGGAATGAGTTCTAGGAACTGTGGCAATCCTGTGTGGATAAAAGGAGAGATTTTCTGACATTATTTTCTTTTTGATGGTGAAAACTACAGGCCTGTGAGGATTACTAGTGAAATAATCCTGTATGACAATACTAAATTTAATTTTTTTTTGTATTTCTGCGCAGTATGGTTTTGAAAATGATATTAAACATCTTTGCATGTACCTGTTGGCCATCTGTATGTTGTTTTTAAAAAGATGTCTATTTGAAAAAAATTTAAAAAAAAGAAAAATGTCTATTTGGATGCTCTGCCCATTTTTAAATTTTTTGTTATTGAGTTGTACAAGTTCTTTTTAAATATTGGATATTAATCCTTTATCAGATTTGATTTGTAAATATTTTCTTCCATTCAGTAGGTTGCCTTCTTATTTTGTTGGTGATTTTACTTCCTGTCTCATAGATTTTTAGTTTGATACAGTTTCATTTGTTTATTTTTGCTTCTGTTACCTTTGCTTTTAGATTCAGATCCAAAACAATCATCACCAGGACTAATGTCAAGGAGCTTATTACCTATGTTTTCTTCTAGGAGTTTTAAGGTTTTCGGTATTGCATTCAAATCTTTAATCCATATTGAGTTAATTTTTATGTATGTATAAGTTAACAGTCCAGTTTCATTTCATTCTATTGTGTGTGGATGTTCAGCTTTCCCAACCCCATTTATTGAAGAGACTGTCTTTTCTTATTGTATATTCTCAGCTTCTTTGCCATAAATTAATTGACCATACATATGCAAGTTTTTTCTGGACTTTCTATTCCATTATATATCTGATATATATATCCGATATATATATATATATATATATCGATTTTAAGCCAATACCATACTGGTTTATTTATTTATTTATTAAACAGGGAACACACAAGTGGGGGAGAGCAGTAGAGGACAAGAAAGAGAGAGGGAGAGAAAGAGAGAGAGAGAGAGAGAGACTCTAAGGAAGCTCCACACCCAGCACAGAGCCCAATGTGGGGCTCAGTCTCATGACTGTGAGATCATGACCTGAGCCTAAATCAAGAGTCAGATTTTCAACAACTGAGCCACCCAGATGCCCCAATACCCTATCGTTTTGATCGCTATAGTTGTGTATTATAGTTTGAAATCATATTGTGATACCTTCAGTTTTTATTTTTTTTTTCCTCAAGTTGTTTTGGCTATTTAGGATCTTTTTTGGTGTCATACAAAACTTAGGAATTTTGTTTTTCTTCTGTGAGAAAATGCCTTATTAGATGGAATTTTGATAAGGATGGCATTGAATCTGTTTATTGCTTTGGGTAGTATGGACATTTTAACAATATTTTTCCAATCCATGAGAATGGAATATTTTTCATTTATTTGTGTCATCTTCAATTTCTTTTATCAATGTCTTTTAATTCCAGTGTATAAATCTTTCACCCTTTTGTTTAATTAATTTTTGGTATTTTATTCTTTTAGAAGTAATAATAAATAGGATGTTTCCAATTTTTCTTTGTAATAGTTGATAGTGTATAAAAACATAATTTATTGTTATATTGGTTTTTTATTGTGAAACCTCACTAATTTTTTTATTATTTCTAACAAATTTTTGGTGGAGTCTAGGGTTTCTGAACATAATATGTTATCTACAAGAGTAACAGTTTACTAACTTTTTACCAATTTGGTTTTTTTTTCCTTGCCTAATGACTTTGTTTAGAACTGCTAATAATATATTGAATGAAAGTGGGTAAAGTGGGCATCCTTTTTTGTTCCTCATCCTAGAAAAAAGGCTTTCAACTTTTCACCATGGAGTGTAGAACAGTGTACATGTAAAACGAATAGAAAATGGTTACAAATATGGCAGATATTAATCCAACTACATTAATAATTTTAAATGTGAATGGTCTAAATACACCTATTAATAGGCAGAAATTGTTGGGAAAATGTCAAGATTCAGTAAAAAGTAAAAATAAGTGAGATCTGTATTCTAGTTGATAAAATTATTTCCCAGTGTAGTATGCATTAACAGTTCTAATACTATTTTACATGTAAATTGGAAGTGAATAAATGAAATAGCTGGCAGATGGTGGGAGTTACATTTATTACTTTCAGAGTGGGAAGTTGCAAATAAGCAAAGAGAGGAAGATAGAATGATTCTTGCGGTAATGGAATAAAGTAGGAGACATCAGTATGAACACATATTTAGCTTATTGTAGACATAGGTAGTTACTTTTTAAAAATATGTATGGTTATTTGTAGATAAAGATATCAGTATACACAATTTTTCTTCTGCCCTGTCAGTTGAGAAAGCCTAGAAACAGAAACGTTCCAGGATCAGTAAGAACATGTGGCACTCAGATCTTGGTTCTTAATACCATTCTCTAATAAAAGGAACCAGAGCTTTATAGATAAGTGGCTAATTCTAAGACAATGGCAGGAAATATACAAGATGCACTCAGAGCATCTCTTGGTTCCAGAAAGTAAGGATGTACTAAACATACTCACTCACTCATTCACTCACTCATGCACTCACAATGATTATTTGTGAAAGGGACAAAGTTAACTGAGATGATTTCTATTGGCCAAAGTTGAAACACTTTGAACAAAATAAATGGAGTATTGGATTATAACCAAAAGTATAAATAAATATCCATGATTCAATTTTGACTTAAATAAAAGTTTGATTAAACAAATAAAAGGATATGTAAGTATAGACAAATCTCCCATGCAGAAGAATACCACATAATCAATGTAAAAATTCCACCCGTGAAAACATGAACTGTAACTCTTTACGTCTTAACAGTTGGCTATCCATAGTGATGTCTTTCTCAAATATACAATATGGGCAGGACAGAGGGGAGAGTAAGTTCATGGTGGAAAAACTATATAGTCATGTCAAGCCAAGTGTCCAAGTTCAACATCAAGAGTGATGACTCATGTTCATAATATGTATCCCTGGTATGATTTTTTTTTTGAGAGACAGAGAGAGACAGTGCAAGCAGGGGAGGGTCAGCAAGAGAGGGGGACACAGAATCCAAAGCAGGCTCCAGGCTCTGAGCTAGCTGCAAGAACAGAGCCTGACGTAGGGCTCAAACCCACAAACCGTGAGATCATGACCTGAGTCAAAGCCGGCTGCTTAACTGACTGAGCCACCCAGGTGCCCTTGGTCTGCCTCTTAAAACTTGTAATCCCAGTCTCATGATGAGGAAAATATCAGACAAACCCCAACTAAGAAATATATTATAAGATACCACTACTCTTCAAAATCTGAAGATCTTCAATAGCAAAAATAGTCTGAGCAAGTGTCTTAGTCAAGAGGAGCCTAAGAAACATAAAAACCTAAATGTAATGTGGTATCTGGGATAGGATTTGGAATAGAACAAAGACATTATTCAAATATCCTTTGTTTTTACCTGAAGTACAGACTTCATTTTATAATAACATATCAATATTGGCTTATTAATTATAGTAAATTTACCATGCATTTGTAAGATGTCAATAGGGGAAACTGGCTGTGGAATGTATGGAGATTCTCTATACTATCTTCTCAAATTATTTGTAAATCTAATATTGTTCAAACATACATTAAAATGTAAAAGAAAAAGAAAAAAGGAAAAAAGAAAGCCCTTTTTGTGATAATATACTGTTAATAACAGCAAACAGTCAGACTTTTAATGTCCTCTGCACTATTCTGAACATATGGAATGTTATAATGCAAATAATTATACAACAAGCCCATAGAGAGACCTTACTAATAATTCTATTTTATAGATAAAGAAACTGAGGTACAACAAGCTTAAGTTTTAAGTACCTTTCCCAAGATCATGGCAATTAAGTAATGGAGCCAAAACTCAAATCCAGTTCATCAGGCTTGACTTCACTATTTTATCTCTTGAAGTAATTGGTCATGTGTTTGAATAAATCAGTTGCATTTGAAGACACCCATCTAGATTAGGGAACCCAAGGAATGAGACCTTCCGAGAGACACCGATAGAACAATCAATGGTATTTTGGCAACTTCTGGGTCTGACTCTCTCTTTTGAAAATTTCTTTTATCTTTTATTTTCCATCACCTTCTACTTTTCCTTAATCCCAATTTGTATTCCAAAGCCCTCTTGCCCCTTTTTCCTTTCTCTTCCCCTTCTGTTGTCCTAAATTTTCACACAACTGACTTTTTTCTTCTTTAAAATGTTTATTTACTATAAATATAAATTTGGTCGAGATCTCTCAGTGTCTTGTTAATCTCACTGGTAGCACTGAAGATTCCTCCTACAATTAGGTGGAAAAATAAATACTGTTAAATTTGTCCTGCTAATCCATATTATAACCTTATGTTCCAAAGTTCCTTTTTGCCTATGGCTTCCACATTCCCTGCATATTCACATTGCTGGTAGTCTTTATTGACTAAAAGATTTAGACACTTTATCCTATCAAAAATTAAAATAATAGCTTTATATACAAATGATGGCGTGGAACCATGAAAAAAATTTCCAACTTATCCTAGGGCCACAAGAAGTGATGACAGAATATACTTAAATGATTTGGCTTTATTTTAAGATGCCTTCATATTTCTGCAAATTAAGAAACAGACTTCCTTCTAAACGAGGTTAATAAGACTACTAAGATTTATGGTCATGTTCGCAAAAATAACCCATAGAGTTCTTGAGGCCAATTTTAATAAAATTAAAAAATATTTTCCTATTATATTACTAAACTGTCAAGACCATGTTAAGTCACTTATCATTGCTATATATTTCCATATAGCAAGACTTTTCCAGAACTCTATGGCCACCAGATTGGCCTCAGCACAGTTACCTTAGTATTTACAGCTCTATGCTTATTCTATTTTATGCAGTAGTTAGGATGAGCCGCTGTCAGTATGATTTATTTCTTTAACCAAATTTACTCATTTTTTAACATAGTTTTTCTTTGCATGAACACATTGTTCAAAACAAAAAAAATCAATATATATACTGAACTCAACTTTGGAACAAGATTATTAATAAACTAAGCTGAAATGCATTATTAGTCCTTTGCCTCTCCCTTCTTCCTGTTTCTGTCTTTGTCACTCTGTCTCTTCCTCTCCCTTCCTATTTCTGTATTTGTCTCTCTGTTTCTGTCTCCTCTCCAATCTACATTTGCAAATGCCTACAAATAGTACACATCAGCTATTTATGAAGGCCTGCTGCCTATAAAATCAATCCAATTAGATCTTTTCCACAAGCAAGTTCCTTCAAATAACAACATCCTGTATGAAAAGTCAATGCATGAATCAACAAATAATCATTGAATACCTAATAGAATTGACTATAAATACATGAGGTTATTTTCCTTCAGATGTTCTGAAAGGAAAGAGTAATTACTGAGGAGTCAGTCCTACATTTATGGGCTATAACTTCAGTTATAGAGCCGATAGCTTCTCAGTAGGAAATATCACTAGCTATGCTCGTGTTTCAAAGATGAGCGCATATTTCTATCACTGTTTAATAGTGTTTAAACCTGTTAATGCATGTCGTCTGGTGAAATGAAGCAGCCAAAAATACATTAGGTAGAAAAACAGTTTCCCTGGATTTGTCTCTCCTGGAAATATACTCTACAGAATTTATTTGGTCGTATCTTCAGTTAGAATTTTGCATATCAAATGGACAACCCAAAGGAAGCCTGTATAATTCTCCAAGTGGACTGTCTTCCATGAAGCTTTTTAGGGCTCATTTAATATGATTGAAACAGCTTTAGTTACTCTAGTAATTGCAACTATTTTTTTCTTTCAGCTTTCAAATCACTTTATATTAGTATGTATATTTTATCTCTTTTCTAGTCTATTTTATTTGGAAGACGTTATTTTGTATATATCCAGAACACCTGCATTCTATTGTGACCTACCTAATACACCTTTACCTGTTTGTTTCAGTTGGCGTCAATCAGCATCATATCCTTTTTGAACAATCGTCCCAATTTTTATTTGGTTATCTATTTATCTACAACTCTTTGTCCATGTGGTCCAAATGAGAAGGTTCCACCTCCCAGGCTTCTGCTCTATGACCAAAGTCCTTGAGAGCAAACCATATTACTCTATACCCAGCTACTGGTTGAGGTTTGGACACAAAAGGCAAACCTGTCAATCAGAACTGCCTAGGAATTTTTCAAATATTATAGAGAAAAATTGCACCTATATTTATGTAACCTTTCTTTTGGAGAGGTAACAATTATATTCTCCTCCAGTTGGGGATACCACTCAGTGCCTAGGAATGAAGCAAAATATAAAAAGTAATGGTATTTCTTAGGTATAATACAAAACTGTGTTCTAGTTAGCTATGAATTCAATCATACCTGACACGCTCCCTCATCTCAGACTGTTATTACTTAAGCCAACACAATCTTTCAAATCTAGCCAGTTTCGGTTAGAAATAGGTTGTAACTTATTTCTCTCAAAAATTAAATATCTTTCCTTAATGTATCTTTAAAATTTTTCAGTTTTAAAGTAAAACAATAAGCAGTATACTATTTACTACACAAGGATTTGATAAAATATTTGTGAATTTGTCTTGTAAATAGTGAAGTACTATAAAAAGTGAAAATATTACAGTTGTACTGTTGAATATTTATTATTAGCATTATTTGTCTATTCTCATGACTAGATTTTTAGATTCTAAACAAAACTTTTTCTATATTCAAAAATAAGTTGTCCCTATATAAAAAGTGCTTATAATTATGATAGCATTTTATTCTCCCTATGTGTATATAAGAAATCTCAAGGATCAGGGAAACTATATTGCTTATCCAAGGCTACCCTATTAGTATGTGGTATAATTAGGTATCAAATACTAGTATTTTGCACTTTGAAATTAATGACTTTATTTGTACTTGCTAATACTTGTTAAGAAATTTGGCTGTCATGTTGTGACACTTGTTAGTGACTACCTACCTAAAACAGAAGGGACTTAACATGGCATACTCCTCAAACATATAACTTTAATTATTAGTTTGGACTTTCCACTAAGGCCAGGACTGGACTAATTATTGCCTTTTGGATCTGTCTTAGATTCTGAGCTTCTTGATCTGAAGTCTGGGCTTTTGACAGTTGCCTGTCAAGCCTGTCCTGTGTCCAGAAATGTTTCAGAAAGCATTCATCCACACTTACATCATGTCAAGGACATAACTGGATAGTTTGTAAAAGGAATCATTTTTCAATTACTTGATTGGAAAATTGGATCATAAAAATCCAATGCGAAGAAGCATGTAGATATGACTTTAAAAAGAGGAAGGGCAAAAAATGGCAGCAAAGATTTCCTGACACTTATTATCTTGATAAGATGAAACTTTTGGTCTCAAACTGAAATCTGTAGTTCATTATCCTAAACAGAAAAAATCAAATCTCAGTAAAATAAAGACACAAAGCGGCACTAATTCTAATAGTCTATGGAATAGGAGAGCTTAAGAAGCATGGCGGCCCAATGTGGGGATTGGCCAGGTACCCTCACTGATTCCAGGGGTCCAGCATTCCTGGGGAACTGGCAAGACCAAGCCTACCAAGACTTCCTTTGCTACAGCAGGCCTAGGTCACGGGACTTAGTCATCTTATTGCATAAAGAAAAGGAAAAAGTATGTCTCTCCTAAACATGAGGCAGACTTCAATGACCAGTGTTGCAAAGGCAAGCTTTAAAGTAGAGATTAGAATGGGAGACACTGAGGGCTTCTCTGTGAGCCGGTTCATTGGGGAAAATAAACACTGCTGTGAAGAATGACAGAAAGATCTCAGAAGGAGAAAACGCAGAACAATAATAGTAATAATAAAAAAAATTGTTGATGAATGGAATAAATTTATACAATAAAGACAGAGAAAATATTAAACTACATTAAACCAATAGTTATGCGTTTATCCCTCTAAGAACGTACTCTGTTATAGCTCATCTCAAAGCCACTTTCTGTAGCTGATGCTGATGGTGAGTCTGTCTAATAATCAAGGTTTCTGTCTGTGGGGGATTCCTAGGCTTAATTATGAACAAGACATATATATACACGTATATATGTATAAATATATATACAACACACACATATAAATACATATATGTGCTTATATGTATTTATATGTGTGTGTTGTATATATATTTATACATATATATATTTATATATAAATTCTGTTCAAATAAAAGTATGTAGTGCTCACAGGGCACACTTGAGTATTTGTATAAACCTAAAACTTCAAGGCTAAAGATCTCCACATGATTTGAATAGCATATTTTCTTATGTCTCTGTACATTTTAACATGCTTGAAATATGACCCAATGTTGCTGAAAACAGATTTATGATTTTTTTATTTTAATGCATAGCTATTTGGAAATCTAAAAGAGGCTTGCAATAGCAAAAATCTGCATCATGTAGCTATCAAAGAGAATGTGATATTGACCATTTAAACAAGTATCCATACTTTTTTCAAAGGTAAGACATCAAATACAAGGAGAGGTGGAGGTCCGCCTTGGTATTCAGGCCAGGTATAATCTAGAAATTTATAGACTCTTCAGCACTTGATGATATTTATTATTATGCTGATGATTAGCTTTATGATATGAGTCATTCTTGTTTTATCCTGCTAGAGGACAGCAAGCCATCTTTTCCTGTTTCATTTAGTTATGTTTGCAAAATGCCTACAACAGTACCTGGGCATGCAGGTACTCAGAAAAACTAAATTAATATATTGCAGATAGAACTGGGGCAAATATTAAAGAAGAAAAAATGTTTATATGTGTCTATGATATATGTATTACTCATGCATGTGCACACACACACTTCCTTAAACAAGGGGGAGAAATGATTTTTGACTTTTATTTTTCAAATATAAAAAGTAAAAGTGGATTGATGGTATTGGGAGACTAAAAAGAAAAGCAAATATTTTTTTCTTTGCCCATATTAAAAACAAATGTGGGAGTTCCTGGGGAGCTCTATTGGTTAAATGTCAAACTTTGATTCAGGTCATGGTCTCCTGGTTCATGAGTTTGAGTCCCACATGGGGTTCTATACTAACAGCCTGGAGCCTGAAGCCTGCTTCAGATTCTGTGTGTCCCTCTCTCTCTCTGCT
The DNA here is from genome assembly GCF_006229205.1 of Suricata suricatta. Classification (NCBI taxonomy): domain Eukaryota; kingdom Metazoa; phylum Chordata; class Mammalia; order Carnivora; family Herpestidae; genus Suricata; species Suricata suricatta. The sequence goes on from NC_043700.1 coordinate 169,468,399, forward strand.
CCTCCCCTCTCCTCTCTCTCTCTCTCTCTCTCTCAGAAATAAATCAATATTACGTTTTTCTTAAATATGAAAAGAAAAACAAATGTAACTAACATTGTCTTTGGAATTCCGGTTTAATTTTAACAAGATTACTTAGCGCTCTTTGCCAACCCATACTCTCTACTTCTTACCAGTCTAATAACTCTTGTTATTTCATAGCCCTGCCATTACATATTAACAAGCAAGAATGTGTGTTTCATTTTATGAAACTGCTCTTTGAATAATGGAAAATCTTTTGTCCTAAAATTCCAGAATTTTATTAATTTAATTCTAACCTCATATGAAAACATGTTAAAGGAAATGACCACTCCCAATATAGACAACACATTGCAAATATATTTTGCATATTTTGGTCTTTGTCCCTGTATCCCACACTAACATCCATTCTGCATCTAGTTCCCCCATTATTATGACTAAGGAATTGTTCTAAGTGCCCATTTTAAGGATGCTCACTTGACTGTCACACAAAGAAATATAAAGCAAAGTCTCTTCTCCCTAGTGTTGATTTTTATTGTGTCATTGATGTCTTTGGGGCTTAGACAAGAACAAATATTCTCTCCTTATACTAGTAGGATTTCAGTGAGATCCGTCAGAGCCGTGGGACCTTTCTTAGTGCTGTTCCTGAGGTGACAGATATGTGCAACTCACAGAACTTTAAGCAAATATGTATGTTTGCACTTAATGGTAGATTCTCAACAGAACTTGACTAGACAGATCATGTTCCTAAAAAGTTGGATGCACTCTTCTGTATTCTACTAGGAGCAAGGAGAAGCAATAATAAAATGAATTCAAAGTGTTAGGATTTTTCTTGACTAAATGTATCTATTAAATTTTGCAAGAAGGTCTACAAAATGGACAAATCTTTGGTGTGATGATGAAAATAACCACCATTAATCAAACACTTATAAGCGCTTAACATTTTGCACATATTTTTCAATGATGATCTCATTTAATCCTTACAACATACTTCTTAGGTGAGTGTTATTTTGATCCTTATATTTTAAATGAAGAACTTAAAACTAAACAGATTAAATTACCAACATTTCATCGTGCATGTATTGTATGACAGGAATTGCATTAACTGCTTTCTACACAGGTACGTTATCTCACCTCAACCCAGTACTAACTCCATGAGTGAGTTCCGCTTTTATCCTCATTCGTCAATGAAGAAATACACAGACATACACAGAGGAACTTCCTCAAGTTCATGTATCTACTGTTAGGTAAACACTGAAGCCCACTATAGAAACTCAGTTATGACCCATTTTATATGGATTTTTTTAATCAAAATGTGCCAAACTTCTGTGTCAGATAAAACTGAAATTGTATTTTGGCTGTGACATATAGCAACTGCTAACTTTCCTGAAACTCAGTCTCTTATGTAAGTTTAAATAAATATTTCTAGCTCAAGGGTTGTTTGAGGTTTAAATGAGATACTGGTATATGAAGCATTTAGTGCAGGGCTTGGTATATGGTAAATGCTCCATAAATAGTGGCTTTCATTTTTAAGTATTAGACCCATGATTAATATATTAAATATAAGCTAAATATTAAAAGATGTTTAACACTAGTATAGAAAAATTAATTAATAACCGTATCAAATTTTTAGATAGATAATAATTTGCAAATCTTATATCTGTATAGTGCTGTGGAGTTCACACAATGATGTCAGACAATTTGTTTTTAAATATTCAAGTTTAATTATTTTCCCTTGGATTAAGTAAAGAAGTCTGTTGCCCTGCTACCACATAGGCAAAACAGGTTCTAAGTGATTTGTCAAATCAAAACAATGACTAATGGTTGAGCTGGGAGTCTTCAAGTAAAGTCTTTCAGTGCATAACCCCAATTATTCCAATATCACGTACAGTTACCAGAATAGACAGCAAACTACTGGTTGTATATATAATTGAAATTTAAGTACAAAACCTTTTACATACTTATGTATTGGTTTCAAATATGAAAGCTTAACATGTATACAAATGCCAATTTTCATCAAGAAGCAGACTGTGTAGTAGTAAGACAATTTTAGATATGTTCACTTTAAAAGTCATATTCTATGCTACTCAAAGAAAAATCTGTCACTACCATAAAGGAACCAGACAAATATAAACATTTAAAAATAGAGTGTTTTGAAAAGTATTATGGGACAAAACACTGATTTCCCTCTATTTAAGTCAATGCAATCGAGAGGAAATACTTGAGTTTTGAGAAAAATGCAAATTAAATAGCATAAGCTTACTTAATTTTAGGAAATAAAAACTTTGTTCCTTAAACAGATATTATTATCTGGAATGGTAACCAAAAATGAAGTAAATATTACTATTTTAAAATGTGCTCAATTATAGTTTCTGTACATACATACACATGAGAGATGACTGAGTACATTTGAAAAAGTTCATATGAAAAATAAAAATTAGAAATAGATACGCTCTTTTCCATACTAAAAAACCAAAAAGTTCTTCCTATGAAGCTCTTTTGATGAGAAAATGTTAATTCTTAGCAATTTATGAATCCCAGCACTTGAAGAAAGGCAGAAAAGAGATGTAAAACATAGATGAGGAAGGATAGTGGCAGTTTCTAAAATTTCAAAAAAAAAATACAAACATCTATTAAGCAAATTCTGCCCTTACTTTTTGTTAGATTCTCTCATAGAACATAATGAAAAATGACATTTGATTTTTTTCTTATCCTTATCATCTAATCTTTTCCAATCAAATTTGTTTTTCTGGGAGCACCTGGGTGGCTCAGTTGGTTAAGCATCTGACTCCTGATTTCAACTCAGATCATGATCTCCAGGTTCAGGAGTTCAAGCTTCGTATATGGCTCTGTGCTGACAATGCAGAGTCTGCTTGGAATCTCTCTCTCCTTCTCTCTTTGTCCCTTGCCCTTGGGCTCTCCCTCTCTCTCTCTCAAAATAAATAAATAAACTTTAAAAAATTACAAATTTGCTTTTCTGACCTTCAGCCTGAGGTTAATTGGCCTCTCACTTGACTCTAAGTATCCAGCAGGAAATTCCTCTACTTCCTCTATGATGTTTATACCTCCAGTCAAATGTTCCTTCTTCATTTTTATTTCAGAAAAAAACTTATTGATTCTCTTCCCTCACACCTCTTCTGGGTCTTCTATTATTATTCAGTGTTTTGTACATATAATTTCTCAATTGATCTTGGTTTTGCCTAACCTAATGTTATACTCAAATCACCTCCATGAGAAACCATGGTCTCCTTTATCTTACCACCCTTTCAAAGAACTCTTGAGATTAGATACTATAGTATGAAATAATGATCAAAATATTCTGAAATGTGTAATAATAATAGCTGGTCTGACATGTAACATGTGCTAGCCATAGATCCATCTACTTTAACCACCCTTCAATTCTCAGAAAACTTTATGAAGTTTAACTTGTTGTTATGTCTGGGTCTTGAGAGAGATTGATGTTTTTAAATACATTATTTAAAATGCATTAGTTAAAACTACACTTGACAATAAAGCAAACATAGTCTTCAATAAATGATGCTGAAATAACTGAACATCTACATGCAAAAAAATGAATCTAGATACTAATCTTACATTTATCACAAAAATTAGCTCAAAAAGGACCATCGACTAAATATCAAACTCAAAAGTGAAAAGTCTGGAAAACAACAGAAAATGTAGATGATCTTGGGCATGGTGTGTTCTGATACAACACCAAAGACATAATTCATGAAGGAAACAGTTGATAAACTGCACTTAATTAAAATTAAAAACTTTCACAAAAGACAATATGAAGAGAATTCAACAAGCAGTTACCTGGAAAATAATTTGCAAGACACATCTGATAAAAGACTGTTATCCAAATATACAAAGAACACTTAAAATTCAATAATAAGTTACTTAAAGAATGGACCAAAGACCTTCACAGACAACTCACCAAAGAGAATATGTAGATGGCAAATAAACATATGAAAAGATGTTCCACACCATTTGTCATCAAGGAAATGCAAATGAAAACAAGAGTGAGATACCACTACACCAGCATTAAAATGGTCAAAACCCAGCACACTGACAACACCAAATGTTGGCAAGGATGTGGAGTAATAGGAACTCCTTATATACAATGAGAACACTCATCAACAGGAATTATCATTGCTGGTGGAAATTAAAAATGCTACAACTGCTTTGGAAGACAGTTTACCAGCTTGTTATAAAACATATGCTCACACAATGAGATCACTTCACATCTGCCAGAATAGCTAAAATCAACAACTCAGGAAATAAGAAATATTGGTGAGGCTGCAGAGAAAGGGGAACACTTTTGCACTGTTGGTAGGATGGCGACTGGTGCAGCTATTCTGGAAAACAATATAGAGATTCCTCAAAAACTGAAAAATAAAGCTACTCCATAACACAGCAATTGCACTACTAGGTATTTATTCAAAGGATACAAAAATGCTGATTTGAAGGGGCATATGCCCCCTCATGTTTATAGCATCACTATCAACAATAGCCAAATCATGGAGTGAATCCAAATGGGTAAAAACATGTAGTGTATGTATATAATATGTATATATTGTATATAGATATAGTATTTATATATACATACATATGTATGATGTATGTATATATTATATATATATATATATAATAATGAAGTATTATTTGATCAAAAAGAATGAAATCTTGACATTTGCAATAACACGGATGGAAAAAGAATTAGTATACTAAGTGAAATAAGTCAGAGAAAGACAAATATCATGTGATTTCACTCATATGTGGAAATTAAAAAAATATTTTTTTATTTTAATTTTTTAATGCGTATTACTTTTGAGAGGGAGTGAGTGTGAGCAGGGGAAGGACAGAGAGAAGGAAACAAGAGTATCCAAAGCAGGCTCTGCACTATGAGCACTGAGCCCAATGTGGGGTTCGAACTCATGACTGTGAGATTATGACCTAAGCGGAAAACAAGAGTCAGCTGCTTAATGCAGTCAACCAGCCGGGTGCCCCACGACTCTTAATAAAAGAGAATAAACAGCGTTGCTGGAGGGCTGTTGGGTGGAGGATGGGCTTATTGGGTGAGGGGCACGAAGGAAAGATAACCACTATATGTAAGTGGTGAATCACTATAGTCTACTCCTAAAACCATTATTACATTATATGTTAGCTAACTTGGGTTTAAATAAAAATTAAAACATAACAAAAAACATACACTTATCATATGATCCAGCAACCATGCTTCTTGCTATTACCCCAAAAAAGATGAAAAACAGTTGTCCACACAAAACCTACATGCACATGAGACATATTTATAACACCTTTATTTATAATTGTCAAAACTTAGAAGCAACCAGGACTTCCTTCAGTAGGAGAATGCATATAGAAACTGTGGGATACCCAATGGAATATTATTCTGCACTTAAGAGAAACAAGCTATCAAGCCAAGAAAAGACATGGAAGAGCATTAAATACATATTGCTAAGTGAAAAAAGCCTCTCTGGAAATGCTATATACTGTATGATTCCAGCTATATGACATTCTAGAAGAGGCAAAACTATGGAGACAATACAAAGATCACTGGTTGGGAGCAATGAGTTGGCGAGGAGGAAAGATGAACAGATAGAGCCTAGAGGATTTGTAGAACAGTGAAAATACTGTTTCATATCATAATGGTGGGTATAGCTAATTATACGTTTGTCCAAACCTATACAATGTACAACACCAAGAGTGAACCACATGCAGTTATGGACGCAGGGATGATTATGATAAGTCAATGTGGGTTTATCCTTGGCTAAAAGAAAGTACCATGCTGGTGAATAACATTGATATTGGTGGAGGTTGAGCATGTGTGGAGACAGGGAGCAGATGGGAAATATTTATACCTTCCTTTCAATTTTGTTGTAAACCTTAAACTGCTCAAAAATAAAGTTTATTTTAATAATACTGCATTATTGGAAACATATGTTAAACAAGTTTTACAGTGATATTAAATAGGATTGCTAAGTCATGAATTTGTTTTATATCTTTTTTTTAAGTGACTCAATTGGGTCTAGGTGACAAGGTTTGAGAGATACTTGCAAATAAGAAACTAAAACAGCAATAAAAACAACACAACGATTGACATTTTTGGAATTCTGAATGAGCAAGAAAGGGAAAGCTATACTATTAAGTGACTGGTCCAGAAACAAAAAGTCTCTATGAAGTTAAAATGTAGGTGTATTTAAAAGGAGAAACTGTGCTGGGTGTTACATGGAAACCAATTTGACAATAAATATTAAAAAAATAACTCCCCCCAAAATTAAAAAAATAAATAAATAAAAGGGGAAACTGAAAGCTAGAGAAGCATGAGATCAGATGGTGCAATTCTGTAGTATAAAATATTGTCTGTTGGTAATTTCTGGATTCTGACAGTTTTCAGTTGTGGCCATGAAGTGTGTTAGATGTGTGTGGCATGAAGCTTAAAACTATTGGGGTTGAGAAGAAAACACTACAAACATGTGAATTACATATTAGTCAGAAGAAGTAGTTAAACCTAATATAATGGTAAAATTAAGGAGAGTTATAAAGCTAGCGAATTAATCTTTAGTGAGCAACTGAGACTGATAACAAAGAATGGAAGAAAGTATTAAGAACAGATGATCTGAATTCAACATTGTTTTTATTCAAGAATGAAAGATTAATAGTTCAGAATAATAACTATCATAGACGTTTGCATTCCTATTCTTGATGGCTTCCTCTCTGTCATCAGTGTGTGACAGCTGAAAGATTATCTACATCGGGTTGAAGGGAACACAGTGGAAGCCAAGGTTATTGCAGAGAGTAGGGTTTGTATAAGCAAAGGGTGGACAGAAGGGATATTCATTTCAGTTGACTTGCAGTGGAATTGGCTAAGAGATTGAATAGTAGGAATTTCACAGGGGGACAGAAGTGAGTATAAATTGAAGGATTTTAGGGTACTGTTTCAAAGACAATAGACTGTTAAAATGTTTTATCACGTCACGGTCTTGAAAGTTGACAGAGATAATAAATGTGTTGGAATGAGCAAATATCAAAATATTTGTAGGAACTTTGTGCCAAAGTCCATGCAAGCTAATAACAACGCAATCAGAGGCATTTGAAAGTCCATGCAAGCTAATAACAACACAATCAGAGGCATTTGGTACTGTTTGAGGGGAAATATTGTTCTGTGCTTGTTAACCAATTGCTCACACTGTCATGTAAAAATGGATCTCCCATTAACTTTAATTTAGAATACATGTATTCTGGGGGTGCCTGAATATCTCTATTGGTAGGGCATGTTTCTCTTGATCTCAAGTTTGTGAGTTCAAGCTCCATACATGGTGTAGAGATTTCTTTTTAAAAAAAAATCTTAAAAAAATAAAAATAAAATAAAATACATTTATTACAGATGAAAAGTGACCAGAGAACAATTTCTTTAAATATTTTTGTCTCTAAGATATCCTTAAAAAACATTTTTCAGGAAGAAACATATTTTTCTTTACCATTTTCATTCTGCCATATCTGTTTTAAAACATTGATTTCTCTGCTGGTCTTGTAAATCACCCAGAAAAGCAGCTTATATTTGTGGGACTCTAAGCTACATATGTTTCTCATTATTACATAGTACCCTTGGTCTGACTTTTTCTGATAAGGTTAAATTGAATTGATGTGATAAAAACATGTTTCTTACTGGAAACAGTCATTATTCATAGACAGCATTCCAGTATCACACAGCAAACAAATGTAGAAACAAATCCTATATCCCACATACGGCAATTTTGAGGAAAAAAACGACATTCACAGTCTCGGTATTGCTGCTACTCAGAAGTATCAGCAGTTTTTCTTCTTTCCAACCAATGCTGTTTGGTTAGTTCTCATAGACGTCCTTCCACAAGGCGATGGAAGGTTAGAGTGGGACAGACAGAGAGGGACTTTTCAGTTGGGCAGTCTCAACTCTTCTTGATTCTGTCATTGATTGGTGTTTATTGATGGTACTGAGCTGTCATCAGATACTTGACTGTGAACCACTGCCCTGTACCACCTCTCATGGTACCAATTCACACGGCGAGAATGAGGAATAAATCAAATATCTCCCTTTTGTATCCTGTCCCTCCATTTTACAGCACAGGACAGTGAAGTTGGTTTTCCTGAGACTTGTAACCACCGGGTGATAGAACTGAGATTCAAAAAGAAGGATAAAATTCATCATCTAAACGTTATAGCCAATACACTTTCCACTCTGATACAGTGTTTCATCTTTTAGAACGTGTGTAAAGTATGATTACTTTACTTAAGAAAATGAAAGAAATCTGGTGAGGGCTATAATCATTCACTTTTTAGTTCTGGTAAAAAGAGAATGCAAGTGGGGGAGGAGCAGATAAAGAGGGAGACCCAGGATCCCATCTGACAGCAGGGAGCCCAACACAGGGCTCTGAACTCAAGATCCTCTACACACCCAGGAGCTGAAGTGGGATGCTTAATGCACTGAGCCACTCAAGTGACCCCCCCTTTTTTAATAGTTGAAACAATTAGAAATCTTGAAAATGGTACTATACTTATTCTGCATTTTATAGTATTGATATACATTGCTAATATCAATCTGTCTTTCCCTCTCTTTCTCACATATTTCAAAATTATATCAAGGAAACAAAGAATTATGTTCTTGCTATTGCTAAGATTTACAGATCATCTGTTGAAATGATTCTTTATTAATTTATTCAAGCACTATTTTTTAATTTGCAAATTTTATTTTATTTTCTAATAAAGATTGGATATGTTCGAGGTGTACAACATGATGATTTGATATACATATTCATAGTGAAATGATTACTATAGCCAAGCTAATGAACATATCATATCCTTACATAGTTACTATTATATGTGTGTGATGAGAACACCAGAAGTCTGCTGTCTTGAAAAATTTCCAATATTCAATACAGTGTCAGTTATAGTCATCATGGTGTATATTAGTTCTCTAGACTTATTCATCCTACCTAACTGCAACATTATATCCTTTAACCAGATCTCCCCATTTCTCCCATCTCCCTCTCCCTGCCACACTTCTACTTTCAGTTTCTATGCATTCAAGGAGATTCTGTCATTTACAACAATATGAATGAAACTGTCCTAAGGGACATTATGCTAAATTTTTTTAAAGCCACAAAAAGAAGAAAAAATAAAACACTTCATGATCTCACTTATACATGGAATCTATAAAAATGTATTATCTTTATCCAAAGCTAAACTGAGTGCTGGGATAAGACAGCGACCCTGATTTCTAAGGTATATGGTAAAAAAAAAAAAAGTAAGAGTATATATATACTAAGAAACATTTATGCCCATTACAAATATTCTTTGTTTTCTATTCTTGTTTATGTGTCTAAGACCAACATCCTTTATTTTCTTACATCTTAGAAAACAGTAAGAAAGTGAGAAATCAGAAAGGCTTCTTCCTCTTTTCTATTCCTATAACCAATGTTATAGGACCTGTCTCCTAGCCACAGTTTCTCCAGATTCAACTTGTCTTATTTTCTTTACTGTACCAATAACCTGAATTTACACTTTGACAAATGTTCTTTAGAAATGGGATTAAGACATTAGTAGAGATTCCTGCACTGGAATACAATTAACTACTTGAATATCTTGAATTCTAAAAAGATCCTTATTGAGCATAATCAGATAAATTTAAATCTCTTTTATTATATGGTGACAATTTTTACGTGCTCACTTGGTTACTGGCATATGTTCCCAAAATGAGCAATTCATATTTTAAGGATGAATCATCTCAATAATTCTGCATTGGTTCCTTCCCAATTACAGACAGCTTTCCCTCCCCATAGAGAGGTTACAAATTCCATTCAGTTTTATTTACTTTAGAGATAACAGAGAACGAAGTATCTCTCTTTGGAAATTTTGTACCCATGTATTCTATTACATGTTTGTCATTTTTTGTCAAGTAAAGAAATTTATGCCATTAAATTATAGGACTTTTAAACATATAATTAATTGGTGAAATGCTGCTTGTGCGTGAATATTCTAATTTCATGAAGTTGATCTGAAAACTTCATTTGCCTTGAAATCATTTCAAAACTTATTAATAATGAGCTTTCATGAATATATAAAGATAATACATTGGAGCCTTCCACAGCTCTGCCCTATTTGTGGAGTTTTGCCACACACTCCCTCATTGACAATGGATATCTATCAATTTATTCTTAGATTCCAACCTGGTCTCTTTTCTGTTAAACATTATATGTTTAACAAGCAGTTTATTCAATACATTAATATTTTTGATTTTTAAAAGTATACATGTATATCATATGCATATGTATATCGTGAGAAGTAAGTGAGATAATTCATTTTCACAAATACCAAATAAAAGCGGTGCTGTTTACTTAACAAAAGACTTACAACTTATTGGATATATGTCCAAACCACCCCCAAGCCCCAACAATGGAGTCCCAAACCTTTTGACACTTCACTTCCTGGTTCATACCATCTCCATTTCATAGGCTTATTTTTTCATGGGCTTTGTATGCAGTGAGCGGTGGGCCAAAGAACTGAAATCTCTATGTTGCCTCAAGGAACGTGCATTTGTTCCAGTCAGACTATTTTTTGCCTCACATTGGCATAGGTGACTTCTGGGTAAGGCTATAACCTCTGTAGTACTCAACCAATGAGGAATCAGGGAGGGACTTGCGCTCTAGGAGATCAATTGTTTGCTGTAACTGTCCAGTGTGCCTGACCTTCAGACATCCACTCATGCAAGAATGTTGATTAAAGCCTCCCTTCACTGTTCCCAGAATCTCCACACCTGTCCTTGGATTGGGTCAGTGGGCTTCTTTCTCATATATATAGAGAAATATAATGTGCATTAAAATATCAATACTTTTCTGGGCATAAAAAAAGCAGAGAAAATTCTTCTGTATTTCTATATTCTGTATTTTTTAAGAAAGTAAAAGATTTACCTGTGTATTAATTGTTAGAAATGTGGCAAAAATTCAGAAATATGAAGCTTTATCACTCTCAAGTTACAAGGTAAGGGAGATATCTTGAAAGAACAACAATAAGAGTAGTAGAAATAATAGACTTTTGTTTTCTCTGGTACTTTTGAATTGACAGGTGTACTCAAAAAGGCATTTAAAAGAGGCAATATTGTCACCACTTTGTAGATAAGGACTCTTATCTTAATAGCCCTAAATGAATAAGTGATAAGATTGAACCCAAACATTCCAACTATAAATCTAATACATCTTCCACTATAATTAATTAAAAAAAAAAAAACTTAAGTGCTGTCCTTTTTAAGACTGAGAAAGAATTGTCTAAAGAGCAGGTAAAAAATAGAAGCTCAATCATCAGAGAATATTTGGGCAAATTGAGACTCAGCCCCTACCTTCTAGCACATCCAGGATCCAGATAGGTGGGAATTCAGAATGGCAGGCTTCTGGACAAGAGATAGAACACCAGGAAAAGCAAAACTATGAGGTGGGGGGTAGGGGGGGAGAATGATCATGAGACAGACAAAGATGTAGGAAAATGTAGAAAATAATAATTTAATTAAATAAGTGTCTAAATCATATTCACCTAACTATGCTTTTAATATTTTTTGTTACATATGCTGGATTAAAAAAAAATATTTAAAAACTGAAAAGAAATACACTTAGATAGCTAAATGGGACACCTATTTCTGCAATGCATTTGCATAATTTATGATGAAAAACTGGTAGATTTTTTTAAATTTTATTTATTTTGAGAGAGAGGGAAAATTTATTTTTTAATGTTTTATTTATTTTGAGGGCATTGGAGGGGCAGAGGAGAGGGAGAGAGACTATCAAGCAGGCTCCACGCTGTCAGCATAGAGCCCAACACAGGGTTGGATCCTAGGGACTGTGAGATCATGACCTGAACCAATATCAAGAGTAGCGTACTTAACCAACTGAACCACCCAAGTGCCCCTGGTAGATTTTCACTGTGCCCTCAGTGTTTGCTTGTCAGTGTGCTAAGACCTTCAGACCCATTGTTTTATTAAAATATCATAGCAACTCATGGAAGTAGATATTATTGTCTCCATTTGTAGATGACAAATATAAAGCGCAGATGGTTCATTAAGTCGGGCATAGGAAGTCCTTTAGGTGTGGCAGAGCCAGAGTTTGACACTGGATTGCCCAAATTCAAAGTCTAAGTAATTACTATCATCGTCGTCATCATCACCATCATTATCATTAACTTAAGTAGGCTTCACGCCCAGTGCTGAGTCCATCATAGGGCTTGAAGTCAAGACCTTGAGGTTAAAGATCTGAGCTGAGAGAAGAGTCAGAAGTTTAGTCAACTGAGTTACCCAGGCACCCCATAAGTAATTATTATTTCTTTAACTTTTAGTATAAAGACCCTAACATTAAAGAAGTTTGAACCAATGAACTAATCTCTTCACAGATACAAAGAATCACTACTCAGTTATTTCAATTTTTTTAAATATTTTTTATTTATTTTTGAGAGAGAGACAGAGTGTGAGCAGGGGAGGGGCACAGAGTAGGAGACACAGAATCTGAAGCAGGCTCTCATCACAGAGGCAGACACGGGATTCAAACCCCCGAACTATGAGATTATGACCTGAGCTGAAATCCGACGTTTAACTGACTGAGCCACCCAGGCGCCCCCCTCACTGCTCAGTTCTAAGGGTGTATTAGAAGCTTTTATTATCCTTATCTCAACTTTGTAAATGTCATCTGTGTATATGTTAATAAGGCAAGCTATATAAAATCACAGTATTACCTTTCTTGCTGTGCAATCCAGACAAAAACCTTAATTAGAAAGACATATAAAAGTTCCCTCATACTAATTATCCAAAATGTGCTCCCTCACAATCATTTGCTCGTCATACTTGCTATTACATGGAAGTCAGATATCTTCGTTAGTGAAAATTCAATTTCTGCTATGTTAACTCAGGACCAGGAAGTTTTTTGCATTTTTTTTCCTAAATGCACCATATACCTCAGTCATAGCTACAGAAATATGTGCCTTCATCTCTTAGCAATAGAGTCTTCAAAAAAATATGGAATAAAAGCAGTTGTAGTATCTGTTCTCTTACAAACATGTACAGCTCTCTGATGTCATTTTACTGGAAATAGTTCACATGTTATATGTAGTACAAAATAAAGTCAGCTTGAAATTAAAACACAGATTCCGAACACTGTATTTTCAAGCTTATGAATATTAAAAATTACTACAGTTATAAAAGCCCTAGTATTTCATCCTTCGAAAATGATGCTTACTAACATTAAAAAAATGCCTAGCTGTCTGGTGATTTTCTTTTCCAATGGCCAGGTAAACTGAAAATTTAAAGTTTTCAGTTATAGAGATTTTACAAATTACAGAAGCCTTCACCACTTCTTGTTAATCCAACTTCTTTATATTAAGCAAGACAGGGAATAATATACAATTTCTTATTGGGCCAATTACCACTAAAGGAAAAAGAAAAGAATAATGTATTTTAGTGCATTAAGAAATACAGAGGAAAAATACGACAGGAGAGACAGAGATGTATGTGAGGTTGCCAGCTTAAACATGGTGGTCAGAGAAGCACTATTTATAAAAGTGAAATTTAAGCACAGAACTGAAAGAGGGAAAGAACAAGCCAAGCAGCTCTGGCAGAAGATTCCAAGCCATAAACAGCCAAGATGCCAGTGTGGTTAACAAGAAGTAAAGGAAGGGAGTTTTGGCAGCTGATGAAAGACACATGGAGCAAAACGATCAGGCAAGAGCTGGGAACACATTTGTGGGACCTTAGTTTTTAATCTGTATGATACAACCTCATAGAAGAGGATTCCAAATAGGTGGCAAGCATGTCATAAAACAAAAGAAACTGCTGGGAGCGATGTCATGAATTGAGTGTAGAGGGCAGATAAAAGGTAGAAACAGTAAATCAGTTCTAAGTCAACTGCAAAACACCTGGCAAAAGATTCCTACCTTGAGAGGCTCCTGGGTGGCTCAGTTGGGTAAGCACTTGACTTGATCTCAGTTCCGGTCATGAACTCACAGGTGGTGAGATTAAGCCCCACTTCCAGCCCCATTCTGGGCTCTGTGCTGACACTGCGGAGCCTGCTTGGGAGTCTCTCTCTCCCTCCCTCTCTCTTTCTGTCCCTCCCTGAACACATGCTCTCTCGCTCAAAAGAAAAAAAGATGTAGAATTGGAAAGTATCATTACATATCATTAAATTTAATTTATATCATAGATGAGGAAACTGAGGCTCTAGGAGGCTCAGCAACATTACCAGGAGCACAAAAGCCCTTGGTGAGCACATATCAGTGAAAATCTACTTTTCCTCACTCACCAGGAGGGAGTAGCGGCTGTCTTTCTGTTTAGTGAATTACTAGCCTGGCAAGTTTTGAGAACACAGGGCTAGTAATATAAATTGACCCCGTTGTTAGTAATAATATTACAGGATGCTTGGAGACAAAGAGAACTAGCTGAATGTACAGAGATTACTTGCATCCACAAAGAACGGGTAGCAATTTTTGACAGTTGAGCAATAGGAGAAATGAGACTTTCCGTGTGTGAAACAAACTATAATAGATGTATGCTCAGCATACAATTTTTTCTTTAGAATTTGAGATTGTTGTAAAATGTGATTTTTGCCGTGATGGAACTGTTTTTGGTTGAACCATGTGAGGAAAATGGTTTACAGCTTCACATGTTAGCGGTTTGGTACTCTGAACTTTCTGTTCTGTCCATGTAACTCAGTTGTAGTCAAGTTGATGGGTTGATGTTTAGATCATGGGATCCCTTGAGAAAGTCAAAGACAGAATAATAGAAGTATTTTATGACAGAGATTATAGAACCATGACACTGTCTCAAACTCTGAAGATCTTTGTAACTAATGTACTTTGTACTAATGTAACTACCAAATGCCTGGATTAGAAGGATGGAAATAAACAACAGACTTGTAATTCTTCTGAGATCTTTTTACTAAACGAAGAGTAAAACTGAAGAAGAAAGGCTGGGAGAGAAAGGTACATGCAGCTAAATCGTCCAAGTAAGTCAGGAGCAACGGAAGATAAAGAAAATGGATAAATCTTACATTTTTAAGTGTTTTATTTATTTTTGAGAGAGGGAGAGAGAGACAGTGTGAGCAGGAGAGGGTCAGAGAGAGAGGGAGACACAGAATCTGAAGACAGGCTCCAGGCTCTGAGCTAGCTGTCACCACAGAGCCTGATGCAGGGCTTGAACCCACAAACTGTAAGATCATGACCTGAGCTGAAGCCAGACACTTAACTGCGTTAGCCACCCAGGCACCCTAAAAATGGATAAATCTTAATTTATGTCTATCAATAAGGAAACTGGCATCCCAATTCAGTCAGAAAGAGGTGATAAACTCCATACATTCTCTATCCTATTATAAGAGCACTTCAGACTAAGGACAAACTTCCCAGAGAGATTAAAAAAAAATTGTCCATGTAAATCAGCAGTATTTTTTGTAGAGAGAAAACATGCTATGGTTCAGAAATAACAACGATGTATTTCTTAGCCTGAAGATAAATGAATATTCTGTTGGTGTTTTTCTTAAGAATAACTATAAAATTGAAATCTTTTGTCATAGTTGCTTCATAATTTCTCAGGAAAAAGATATTTACAAATGTAGTTGCAGCTGGTGTGGAAGGACTTCTTGAAATGACTTTTTTCCTCTTTACTAGGGATTATCATTTTTGTGTGTGTTTTTGCCATTGTACACACTATGCAAACACACAAACAGCAAATAGTTGTTTTTGCATTTTTCAATATGCATATAGGTAAATGTCATGCTGTGAATATCCTTTTGATACTTGTAAAGTAAAAACAGCATTCTGTTTCTGCAATTAAATGCAGTTGATAAATGTAGCTCTAGTTGATTTGATTTCACTCTTCAGCATGTATATCTCTTTTTTTTAATGTTTTCTTTATTTATGAGAGAGGGAGAGACAGTATGAGCAGGGGAGGGGCAGAGAGAGAAGGAGACACAGAATCTGAAGACAGGCTCCGGGCTCTGAGCTGTTACGCAGGGCTTGAACCCACACTGTGAGATCATGACCTGAACCAAAGTCAGACGCTTAACCAGCTGAGCCACCCAGGTGCCCCTGCATATCGCTTTTTTTTTTTTAAACCCATCTTGTTTAAGAAGTTTAAGTCGTTTCCAATTTTCTATCAAAATGCTGAATATTGTTCCACCTTGTTGTCCTATATACTCCTAAGCATTTAGGATTTGAAATGTATTAAATGTTATAATTTCTAATGGTTAGGATGTTGTTCTTCACTGTTTTAATTTCCCAACCCATAAGCAGTCATTAATGTAGGTATAATTTCATATTTTTATCCACCGGTGGGTATTCTATTTTGCGAATAATTTGTGTCTTTACTGGTTCGATTCTCTATTACTCTATAACAAACTATTCTAAAACTCAGTGACTTAAAACAATAATTTATTCTTTCTCAGGCTTATGTGGGTGGACTGGACTCAGCTGGAGGATTCTTTCATTCCCTGGGATATGAGGTGAATAAGAACTACATAACAGCTCAGAGCCCAGTGTGAGGATCAAACCCAAGAACCCATGAAATTTTGACCTGAGTCAAAGTCATAGCCTTAACTGACTGAGCCACGTGGGGTAATGTATTTTGGAGAGGAAGAGCACAGAGGTAAAGTGTCATTCTCATCTTATAGTAAGGATATATCAATTATACATGCAACTAATGTGACTTCTTGCTGTTGATATTAACTTGATCACTTGGCTTGAGGTAGTGTTTGTCTGTCTGTCTGTTTTTTCAGTGTAAAGTTACTCTGCATGTCTTCATTTCCATAATGCTCTTTGGAAAATCAACTATGTGCAGACCACACTTAAAGAGTGGAGAATGATGTCACGCTTCTTTCAGGGTACCTACAAAAATTATTTGGACTCCTGTACCAGAGATTTGTCTACTCTCACTCATTTATTAATTTAGTAATTTAATTTTTATCAGTATAGACACGAGGATTTTTTAAACAATTTGGGTTGTAATCAAATGCTTCTTGTTTTCTTGCTCATACTGTCCCAGCTTTAGTTATTGGGAGCACTGTCATTTGGCTCCTGTATCCCCTTGACATATTGTATCATTGGTGGGGAAATAGGGGCTGAGGAAGAAGAGAGAGGTTTTGTTTAGACTTTCTTATTTCCCGCCAGTATGACATGTTACATGTTACAGGCCCATGTTATGTAGTTCTTATTCTCTTCCTGGAATCAGCTCATTCTCTGAGGAATCCTGGTTTGTTTTGTGGGAGAGTGATGTTAGATCACAAGATCTGAATGCTATTTACTGGGATTTACTCTAGTTTTATTTAATTGACGCATATGAGATGTATGCATATCGTTTCTATATATGAAAACTGTATCTGTATTCATCTAAATATGAGCTCATACTATAACCCATTACCACATGCACTGTTCTATCTCTTGCTTATCTTTTAAATCATTTTAAAGATTTTTTTTTAAATGTAGAGAGAGTCAGAGTGCAAGTTGGGAGGGACAGAGAGAGAGCAAAACACAGAATGAAAGCATGCTCCAGGTTCTGAACTGTCCGCACAGAGCTCAATGTGAGGCTCAAACTCATAAACTGAACTGTGAGATCATGACCTGAGCCGAAGTCAGGAGCTCAACCAACTGAGCCACCCAGGTGCCCAATCCCTTGCATATTTTTAACCTCCCCTACCAACAGTGAGAATTCTGACTCCATCAGTCACCATCCACCTACTTTGCTGTTCACTTCCAACATGCATGTGTAATAGTATCAGAAATGTTCACCCCTATCCCCATGGGAAGCAAATTTATCAAGATTATGAATAGCTCTATTAACCCTTAAGTCTTATACACTCCATTCATTTTGAAAGTTACTTAAATCAGCACCTTCCCCCTCATCCCCTTCAGTGAGGTGGTTCCATCACATGTTAAATACATTTAGAGTCTTTTGTCACATTCTGCATTCCAAATGGGGATTCTCCAACTTCTTTTTCTTTTTTAAATTTGCATACATTTTTGTTCTGTGAAGTTCTATGAATACTGACAAATGCTTGTTACCATAAAACACACACACACACACACACACACACATCATTATAGTATCATACGAAACCATTTCAACATCATAAAACACACCGTGCTTCATCTGTTGAGTGAACCAAATCCTTGGCCCCCATCTGTATGCATAGGTCTATATAGTTGGCTTTTTTCAGATGATCATCTATTTGGAGTGATTTAATGAATTCAAGAAAAGGTGTTGGTTTTCCGTTCATTTGGGTTTTTCTTATAAGGAAAAGATCAACAAATATCCAAGTTCTTTTTTTTTTAATTTTTAAAATGTTTTTATTTGCTTTTGAGGGAGACAGAAACAGAGTGTGAGCTGAGGAGGGACAGAGAGAGAGGGAGACACAGAATCTGAAGCAGGCTCCAGTCTCTGAGTTGTAGCACAGAGCCTGATGCAGGGCTTGAACCCATGGACTATGGGATCACACATGATCTGAGCCAAAGTTGAACCCCTAACCAACTGAGCCACCCAGGCACCCCCAACCATCCAAATTCTTAACAAGTTGAAGCTGAGACTGAAAGCAACTTTTATATATTTGTATTTAAAATTTCAACACTGTAATTTTTTTTTTGATAAGCAATCTTGACAAATTCAGGAAGAGGTGATACTTTTTTAGAACATAATTTTCTAAAAATAACTCTGATATGGTATGAGTTTTGCATTGGTGCAAAACCTACATTGATGAGAATTCTATGGAAACCATCTTCATCCATGCTTTGGACTTCTTTCTACATAGCATTTAGGAACATGACTTTTTTCTCTTATACTGAAACTACCCTGGATTATTTGGAGAATATGTGTTTACCTGTTCATGGAAGTATGACAATTCTTACACACACTTTATACACAGTTTTCCCCCTTTATGTATTTGTGTTGATGTATAAAAATTATGTATTTGCACATATAGATTTCTGTCTTAAGACTTAAAATTGAAGCTGTTATAGGACTAATATGTCTTCAATCTCTAAGAAGTCTTATAATTAAGTGTCATGTGAAAAATTACAGATTTATTTATTTACTCCATATATGTACCTTCTATATACCAGTAAGTGTCTAATTAAAATATACAAAGACATTTAGAAGATTTTAATATCAGGGGTAACATACTATGCCACCAAATCCTTCTAAACAAGTAGATCTGTTGTGATCAGAAGTACAGTGAAATATCACTAATGTTCATAAGAGTTGGTATGAGTAATAACAGAAAAATTATTCTGCAAATATTTTAATCATATAGCTTTTTGAACAAACTAGAACACTCTGGATAGTGACAAGAGACACTTTTCAATAATTATGCAGGTACAACAAGAACAATTTGAGAATGACCTGAGTAAATTGGGATATTGTCATTCAGTGTAAAGTAGCGTCATATCTCTTTTTTTTTCCTAAAGTGTATATATTTATATTTGAAAGAGAAAGCACACACAAAGGAGTGACAGAGAGAGAGAGAGAGAGAGAGAGAGAGAGAGAGAGAGAGAGAGAATCCCAAGCAGACTCTACAGTGTCAGCACAGAGTCTGATGCCGGGCTTGATCCCATGAACAGTGACAGCATGACCTGAGCTGAAATCAAGACTATGCTTAACCAACTGAGCCACCCAGGCATCCCTCTATCTCCTTTCTTAAATCTCTAGTTCATGATATTAAATCTCATTTATGCCGTATGTGTATTGGGTATATCATGTACTGATCCCTGTTTTTCAGTTAAACTTTTATAATTGTAAAAAAGAGATAAGCTTATATTTACTTTCATAACAATTGTAGTAGCATGACTAAGTGCCATGGAATACCTGAACTTGGAGTAGAAAAATTATTTCTATTTTTTATGTTGATTTACTTATTTTGAGAGAGAGAGAGAAAAACATAAGTGGGAGGGGGGCAGAGAGAGAGAGAGAGAGAGAGAGAGAGAGAGAGAGATCCCAACAGCCTTCACAATGTCAGTGCAGAGCCCCACAGGGGGTGATCCCAAGAACTGCAAGATCATGACCTGAGCCAAAAACAAGAGTCTGACACTTAACCAACTAAGCCACCAGGAGCCTTAGAAAAATGATACCGTTAGTTAGATGTACCATTTCTAAACTGAAGTGATGTCCTACATACATATACATATATGCCACTGGTGTTTTCCCAGCAGAGTTATTTTAAAAGCTTTTTATACAGGATTATTTTTCCTTATCCTTAACGTGCTTAAAAAATGGAAGCCTTCTAAGTTAATCTCTGTATTAATAATAGCAGGGGTAAAGATAACCTTTATTTATTAATTAATTATTAACATAGGAAACTTTAGGACTGGGTCAGATCCTAGACATGTTTCATTAAGTATCATAAGCATCGATTCTGCTTTCTTGGAAGAGAATGTATTAGTATTTACCTTTGGAGGGTATTGTTCATACTCCTATTATACAGTTTTCATTTTTAAAGCTTCTTTATAAAAAGAATCATACTTTCCATAAACTAGCAAACTGTGCTCTACAAAAATAACATTGCAAAATAACAATCCCCCACTTAAAACAGTTTCTGGAACGTATTAGAAACAGTAAATAATTATTCAGTGAATCAATAAATGAATAAATTTTAATGTCTTAAGATATTTGTGGATTCTTAAAAATATTTATTCCTTTATTTTGAGAGAGAGTCTGTGAGCAGCAGAGGGCAGAGAGAGAGAATCCGAAGCAGACTCTGCACTATCAGCACAGAGCCCCCTACACAGGGCTCAGTCCCATGAACTGTGAGATCATGATCCTAGCTGAATCAGATGTTGGATGCTTGAACCACTGAACCACCCAGGCGCACTGAGTCTTTGGATATTTGTGAATAGGCTTTCGATACTGATAAGTAAAATGTATTGCTACTCTAAATCTCTTAACTAGGTAAGTAATATCCACAACTGGTGTGGAAATGTCGGAGTTTGGTACAAATAGTCAGAAAGGAATTCTTGAAACATTTTCCTGTGCAAATAGGTGGTTTTATTATAGCATAGGTACTCATGGGCAGAAAGAGCTATATTGGGGTTGTGAGGGGTGGACAATTATAGACTCTTAAGTTGGGAGTAGGTTAGGGATAGGATAAGTGTCTAAGGAATTTTGGAAGCAAGGTTTCCAGGACCTTGAGGCACATAACTCTTATTAGAAAACAGACATTATTACTGTCTAACAAAACCTTAGTTGGAGACCCTGGGTGTACATCAGTGGACCATAGGCTTGGAGGATTATTGCTAACATCTGTCTTGGTGGGCAGAGATAAAGGAAGTTTACAAAGCAATTTTTATATGTTAAAAGAGACTTAAAAGATCCTGGAGGTTGGGATAACATTAAGCTAAGATTGTCTTTTGCCTTTAGCAAAGTATTCTTTTTTAATTTTTTAAATGTTTTTTTATTTATTTTTGAGAGATAGAGCAAGCGAGCGAGCAAGGGAGGGTCAGAGAGAGCAGGACACACAGAATCCAAAGACAGGCTCTGACCTAGCTGTCAGCACAAAAGCACAAAGCCCGACGCGGAGCTTGAACCCACAAATAGGGAGATCATGACCTGAGCTGATGTCGGACACTTAACCGACTGAGCCACCCAGGAGCCCCCATAGCAAAGTATTAACATAGAGTCAGTTGAGTTCCTAGAGGAAGGTCCCTCTACCTGTCTCATTGATTTGTCAATGGGCTGTAAGTTGTAAGGAAATGTTTTTTTTTTCTTTTGGCTTTTTCCCCACATCATTAACTCGCTGACTACACATCAATTTTTTCCATGCCATTCGACCTTAATAAATAGGCTAATATGGAAAAAAATAATGTAAATTTTAAAATTACATGTAAAATCTTAATAATTAACAGCTAAAATAACATTCCCAGTAGAAATGCTATTTTTTATTGTCTCTTTCTTTCTTTTTATTTTTGAGAGAGAGAGAGAGAAAAAGTATGAGCGGAGGAGTGGCAGAGAGAAAGAGGGAGACACAGAATCTGATACAGGCTCCAGGTTCTGAGCTGTCACCACAGAGCCCGATGTGGGGCTTGAACCCATGCACTGTGAGATCATGACCTGAGCCAAAGTTGGATGCTCACCCAAATGAGCCACCCAGGAGCCTGACTAGATATTGTTTAATTGAAAATGTATGTGCTTATTTGAAAAGCAATGTTTAGAGGGGGAAAAAAAATCAAAACTTTCCTAAAATACATCGAAGGTATACTACATTTTAGATTATCTAGAGGAAAGCTTAGGTATTGTGTTACTTGTTTAGTTATGTGGCATAATAAGACTGATTTTAATATAAGCTTATTGCAAAAAGAAAAAAAATGTCTCCTATTGTAGCATTGGCTTTCTATTTCCTATCTACTTGGCCACATGAAACTTGGGTGCCTGTAAAGGCAGGATAATAACTAATCCTCTTTGGTGTTTAGCTTCACTTAATCCTTTCTGGTACTTATCCTATTAACATTTTTTCTCTCATATTTAAATGCCAGTGCAGAGCACTCAAATTACTTGCATTTATTTCTGTGCTTCTGACTTTCCCAGTTTAGAGAAAGTACCTTCAGAAATGTTTGATTAAATATATGCATTTATCTGAGTCTATATTCATTTTCAAGTGCTTATTCTAGTTTAATGACTTTTAGCTTGGATATTTTAAGCTACCAGTTTATGTTTACCGTTATGTTCATCCTCAATGTAACATAAGCTCTTTAACTGTGTTATTAAAAATATGCATATAAAACGTTTACATACTTTCAGATTTTACTTAAAACCTCCCTCAAGGTACACCTCAAAGCACATCACTGGGCCTTTCTTATATTAAAGGTATAAACAAATATATCTTACCTTTTGAAGAAGTCTTAGACCAGGCTAGGCTATAGTGCATGAACTAGCATGCACAACATCACAGTAACTTTGAAAAACAAAAGCTTACTTCTCCCTCAGAACATGTCCATTGTAGGCTGGTGGGAGAGACTGTTTAGATAGCCTTGTACTTCTAGATCACCCACACAAAGGGATAAGTTGTGGTGAACCATGCTTAGCTTTTAAAATTTCAGTTTCAAAGTATCACATTTTTTCCCTTTCTTGTATTCTTAGGCAAACCAACTCATGGTGGGGGGAGGAGTAGCAGAAAACCTGAAGTCAGCGGGGGAATTACAGTCATATTGTAATTCAGATAGAGAAGAGGGTATAATTGTAACCAGCCCTCACAACTACTACATTAAATTTAATGCAATTTCCCTTTAAGGGAACACTGAGAGGGGCACCTGGGTGGCTCACACTGTAGAGCATTTGGCTTCAGCTCTGGTCATGATCTTGCATTTGATGAGTTCGAGTCCCAAGTCATGCTCTGTGCTGATAGGTCAGAGCCTGGAGCCTGCTTTGGATTCTTCATCCCCCTGTCTTTCTGCCTCTCTTTCTCAAAAATAAACAAAAACATTAAAAAAATTTAAAGGAACACTGTCAACTTAATAATCCAAAACCAAGACCTTGAGGGACTAATGTATGTTTATTTTTTTTTGAAAAAAACATTAAGAGTAGACAATATTTAGTGTTATACATTATTTTTAGTTTATATATAAGAAATGATGGCATAAATGCATATGTGGTACGTTTGGGTTATCCCTGTGTATTTGTATATGTTATTTAATTTAATACTTCAACAAACTCAGTGCATATTGTCCTCTATCATGATTGAGGAAAAAACTTTTCTGATAATTTAAGGAAACTTTTCTAAATTACATGCCTAATAAATCATCCTACTAAAGTCTAGTTCCATTAATTTCTGAATTTCCCACAACAAAATGCTATCTCTTAGGAAAAAGAGAAGGTTCCATTTAGACAAATGAGAAAACATTTGTTTTTTGGGTGTGACTTTTAAAATTAGGGACACCTGGGTGCTCAGTCAGTTAAGTGTCCAACTTCAGCTCAGGTCATGATTTCACAGTTTGTGGGTTGGAGCCCCTAATTGGGCTCTGTGCTGACAGCTCAGAGCCTGGAGCCTGCTTCGGATTCTGTTTCTCTCTCTCTCTGCCCCTCTGTCTGTCTGTCTGTCTCTCTCTCTTGGCTCATGCTCTGCGTGTCTCTATATCATAAATAAATAAATAAAATAAAATTATACTCAGTCTTGTATTTCCCTGACTTTAAGTGGAATTCAAATATAAAGTATTATGAATTGGGCACTTACAATACAATGAAATGAAAGTTTTGGGAAATCCTTTCCCTGTGGGAATTATAAAACTGGACACATTTTCTGAAAATAACAATTTCAGGGTGCCTGGGTGGTTCACTCAGTTGAATGTGGAACTCTTGATTTTGGCACAGGGCATGATCCCAGGGTTTTGGGATCAAGCTCTGCACTGAGCTCCATGCTGAGCATGAAGCCTGCTTAAGTTTCTTTCTTTTTCTACCCCTCTTCCCCACTTGTGTTCTCTCTCTCTCTCTCTCTCTCTCTCTCTCTCTCTCTCTCTCTCTCTAAAAATAAATAAAATAAGCAAACAAACAAGCAAACAAACAATTTCAATATTCTGGAGATGGGAAAACAACATACAACAAACTGAGAAGCAGGTAATTTTGAAAACTTACCGAACTTCAGTTAAGAAGAGTGAAAGCCTGGGCTGTACGTAAACAGCGATTTCGCATCATTCACCTGGCCCCCAGTTTGGCCAGAGCTCTGAGTCTACGATGGAAAGAAAGCTGTGAAAACCACAAGTTTTCCTCCTGGAGGCAGTTCACTGGACGTGGAGGAAGAACAGAAGGTCCACATCAAATGTATCATAAGCAACAGTGGCAATTCGTGTGGCAAGAGATAGATGTGGACAGTGGCTACATCAGTGTGACGTCGGAGTCCTGGTTGGTTTTCAACTCTCACCACAACCATCCAGTATTGTACTAGAGGACCTCGCCAGTGAAGTAAGGAATGTAGAGGTATCGCCCACATCAGAATGGAAGAAATAAGACGGTTTTAATTCACAGATTATACAAAATGATCCAGTGTGTAGGACATTGTAAAGAATCTACAAAAAGGAAACAAAAACCTAGGAGAACTAATAAAATAATTTTTTAGTAGGTGCAATGCTGGACTCCAAAATCACATTGGAATCCCTCATTGCTATAGAGGTTACCTTGTATGTCAAAGAGTTAATCACATTTTTTGTAGTATAAGATGACATTAAGTTAAAGATGCTGAGAAGAGGAGTTTATCCTTGATTATCTGGGACTTACATGCAATAATGTACAACTTAATGAGAGGAATGCAGAGGGAGATTAGAAGAAGAGAGACACAGGGAAAGAAGGTTATGTGAAGATGAAGGCAGAGATTGGAGTGAAAACTGGCACATCCATAGAACGCCAAGGAATTTGGGGCAGCCATCGGAAGCTAGAAGAAGCGAAGAGTGGATTCTTTCCTGAGAACCTTCAAAGGGAGTTGCGTGGCCTTGCCACCCCTTGATTTCAAGTCCTGGCATCCAGAATTTTGAGAGAATTAATTTCTGTTGTTTTAGGCCACGAGGTTTGCAGTTTCTTGCTCCAGCAGTCTCAGGAAATTAAGACAAATGTTAGCACAAAAAAATCTATTGCATCTGTAACCTAGAAATGAATAATCCACAAGTAAAATCAAGCATCTAATTCTACTCACAATAGGATGAAAAGGAACAAAATACTTAGGAATAAATTTAATAAAAGCATTACAAAACTTGCAAAGCATAAAAAAACATTGCTAAGAAAAATTAAATATCTAAATCATGCTTATGAGATAAAATAACTCAAGATAGCAATTCTCCCCAAATTGATATATAGATTCAAAAATTATCCCCATCAAAATTACAGCTTCTTTTTCTAATAAACTGACAACTGGATCTTAAAAATATATATGAAATTCAAAGACTCTAGAATAGCCAAAATAATTTTAGAAAATAAAAACAAAATTTAGATGACTACACTAATCATTTTAAAAACATACTATGAAGCTATAGTATTGAAAATGTGGTATTGGTGTAAGGAATGTTATATAGATTATATAGATCTATGTAACAGAATTAAGAGTCCAGAAATTAGCACTCTCATGTATTTCAACTTACTTTTTACAAAGCTGCCAAGGCAAATGTCTTCAGTAAATGATATTAATAGATTTGGAAATCCATCTTTACATATACCTTATACTATACACATAAGTTAACTAATTTATCTGATAAAAAACTTGATTACAGATTATATAAAGAACACTTATAATTTAGTAATAAAATGACAAACAACCTAATTAAAATAAGGATGACAGATCAAATAGACAATAATGCCTCCAAAAGGTCTACCACCTTCTTCAGACAGAGAGCTCCTAAGGGTAGTAAAATCCCCTTGCTCATTCTCAAAAACTTCCTATTCATGGATCAATTTACCCCAAACAGAAGCACTATTCTGTAATAGATTTAAAAAAAGTCAAAATCTTGAGTCTTAATGATACAGAAGTGAAGTCATCAACAAGTTCCCCTCACTCTAATGAGGATAATCTCTTAATTATGAACTTTCAAATTGGGTTACTCAATCTTACTAGACTGGGTTATTATCATAATGAAAAAGAGCAATATATAAAAGATGCATAGTACTTAGCAAATTCTAAGTAGTCAACAAGTGTTTGCATTGCCGTTTTTATAAAAGGACTTCACAGTTGAATTTCACTTTCAGTCATTTTGGTTTTCAGCAAATACGAAGAAGAGTTCTCCACTAAAGCGTTGAATCTCTGGTTTATTTGATGGGTTTGGAATATTTATCTGTATCCATCTGTATGCAAGCATCAAATAGACCCCAAACAGTGGAAAACAAGTTTTGATAATATAGAAGATGACCACCCTCCAGACTAGTATAAATGCAATTGAACAACTATATTTTTAATTTTTAATGTTTATTTGTTTGTTTGTTTTTGAGAGACAGAGAGAGACAGAACATGAGTGGGCAAGAGGCAGAGAGAGAGGGAGACTGAATCCAAAGCTGGCTTCAAGATCCGAGCTGTCAACCCAGAGCCTGATGCAGGGCTTGAACTCACCAACCGTGAGATCATGACTTGACCAAAAGTCAGATGCTTAACCCACTGAGACACTCAGACACCCCTGCAGTTGAACAACTATTAAATATTCCAAGTGATATGGACAAAAATGAGCAAGAAAATTATGACTATAGCAAGATAACAATTAGTGACAGAGCAAAATATTTATTTTTATGGAATATGTTAATGTTTAAATGTTCTATGATAAATGGCAGAAAATGTAGACAAAGAGGACTGGAAAATAGGAGTGTTCACCAGGTTGGTGACAAGGTATAAAAAGGTTTATGCCAGAGGAAGCCACTATGTCCCTGATGGAGAGCTTTGTTAAGCCGCAAGTGGAGGAACAGAATTTGGCTTTGTTCAGGATTGTAGTAGACTCAGATTTCACGCTGTTGACTTAAAATCTCAGCGGTGTGTCCTTGAAGCTATAGGAGAGCAACAGCTAATTAAATGAAATAGTACCTCTTGTTGAGGAGTTTGAGAGGTATATGGCTGAAATAACCAAGCTGTGAGTGTCTCCTGTCTGTGCAGTAGTTTCTTAAGTACAAATGAACCGGAAAAATCATGAACCTCACTGTTTTCTTTTCCTCCATTAGTTTTGGCTATGTTAAGTCAGAAGTGTTGACAGAATAGGGAGCAAAAGTCTTAAAGTCCATATATATACATATATAATTTTTATTGTGCTTTTTACTAGAGATCTTCAGAAATAGGTAAATATGTATATGATACTTTTAAATTTTGTATAATGTTTACTATACACTAGACATTTACATTTAACCACAATCTACAAGGTATGCATGGTTTTTATTCCCATTTTACAATAATGAAATTGATATACAGAAAATTAAATAACCAGTTCAATAACAAAGTCACATGGTCAGTAAATATCGGAACTCCAATTCACACTGGACGGTCTCTGGAGTTTCTTTTAATCATTTCACATAAAACATATATAGGTAAATTCATACATATTTCTGCATATATATTTTTTGATCAATGTATTTGTATTTTCCTTTCTCAGCATTGAGAAGCTATTGTCATATTTTTTGTTGATTTAAGGCATGTGCCTTTTGCTGATTTGTAATTATTTTAAACATGTATGCATTTTGGTCCTGTCTTTGATTTTATTTCCCAACCCCATATGAGGATTTAATAATAGGATTCCACCTACAGAAATTGGTGTCATCCAAGTGCCTCTGATGATAAATTAGTTGAGTAATCTTTTATAGCTGTCTTTCATTGTGTTTCACTAACGAAAAAAATGTTATTCCTCCCAACATAGCAGGTCTAAAACTGAATTTTTTTCTCCTAAGGTATTTAATACCCAAACCTCCAGAACAAACAAGAAACTTGAAATGCCATTCATATTCTCATTTACTCCCATATTAGGACTAAAATTCCAAACTGGATGTTGAGCAAATCTCTTATCTAGACATTGCTCTGGTGCTCTCTCCTCAACATCAATTTTTCCTGGAGCTTCCAGAAAAATTTTCACATGAAGTTATGTACCAATGGCAAATTTGTGTGACAACTTAACACTTGTGGAGTTCGTATTAAGCAAAAGAAGTTTCTTAATATTATATATTCTGATACGCATTTAATTCTAGGAAAATATCCTTTAAAAAACATCTTACCATTTGTTCAGACCAAAATATCATATGGTAGAATCTTTCACATATCATCAATAACAAGGTAGAGCTAAAAATATGTATTTCCATGGCTCTTGTTACTTATGAAATAAAAATCTATCACTCATAAATAAGGTCACAGATATGTTGGACAAAAAGTACCTCTTAAAAACATAGATGTATAGACAAATTATTATGGTAGAATATCAAATATGGAAGACATTTCAGTGTAGCTTTGTATTTTCAGGGAAAAAGTTCTAATTGGTATTCAAAGTTTTAAGGCAACTTGCAACTGAAGCTTTAAATATAACCAAGTGGTTAGTCCAAAGTGGCAACATTAATATTGGATGTTTGGCAAATAAAAATTATTGCTGAATATCAAGTCCACATTAGGCAAGAGGAAAAGTAAAATTGGCAGAATAAAAGTGCATACTAGTTTGATAATGTAGCCTAATTCTGTAAAACAGTAAATGGCATAATTAATTTTAAAGGCTACCTGTACGAAAATCCTTGACAACCCTACCTTTCATTAGTTGTGTTTTCATATTTAAACCCTGCATACATAACTTGCTTTATTCTTTTGATGAACTATAAATTCTTCATAAAAGCCTAATTCTCCAGTCCAATTAAGAACCGTCCATGTAGAGAAACCATAACTCTGTGAAAATCTAAATTTAAAAGTATTCCTAGGGCACCTGGGTGGCTCAGTCAGTTAAGCATCTAACTTCAACTCAGGTCATGATCTCTCGGTTCATGAGTTTGAGCCCCACATCAGGCTCTGTGCTGACAGCTTGGAGCCTGGAGCCTACTTCAGATTCTGGGTATCCCCCTCCCTTCACCCCTTCCCTGCTCATGCTCTGTCTCTCTCTCTATCTCTCTCTCTCTGAAAAATAAATAGACATTACGAAAATCTAACTTTAAAAATATTGTTAGGACACCTGGGTGGCTCAGTCAGTTAAGCATCTAACTTTTAATTTTGGCTCAGGTCATGACAGCCCTGCACCAGGTTCCCACTGAATCTGGAGTCCGTTTATGATTCTCTCTGTCCTTCACTCTCTGCCCCTCCTTTGCTCCTGCATCCGCACTCTCTCAAAAAATAAATAGATGTATTTATTTATTTATTAAATATTCTCTGTAGACTCCTGATAATGCAAATGTTTATTATGAATAATGCCTATCGGTAAACAAAAGACATAGAAACACATTTTTTTCTAATCATTTTCTGGCTAGGGTTTATGATTTGTTTTAGTGAAAGAAAATATGGAAGTAGAAAACTTTTGGATTTATAGAGTATAGGGTGATGATGTGAGGCTCTCTCCAGGACAATAAGGCTAAACTATGCAGAAGGAACATGTGAGTTTTAAAGAGGCCCACACTGTGGTCAATAAATGTAAAAAAACCTTACTTTCATTTCAACCACAAGTCAGGAGAAAGTAAAATCAAAGAAATCCAATTTAGGAGAGAAGGCATAGCTTTATATGTTGGCTTGGCAACTTGATAGCTACCTCCTTCAAGGTTCCTAAATCTTAGTATTTCTCTTGCACAATGGACATAGGAGCTTCAAATTTTTGTTTAAATTAATTATACCCAATCATACTCCAGAGGTGAGCACTAGCACAGAGTACATATCAGCGGGAACACTTGAATTTTTTTTATAATAGTTTATTGTCAAATTGGTTGAATTTTTTTCTAATGGACTACATCTTTCTGGAATAATGTTCACTCTCCTCTACTAATGCTATAAGGTTATCATGGAAACTTATATTTACCCTAACATTATCTCATCCACTGTCAACAGGTGATTCGTCCTGTGGCAAGCACCTATGCCAAACTGCCCAATAAAAATTTTCCTGGGGATTTTTAGATTTCAAAAAGAATCATAACATTCTCTTTATTGCCACTGAAACTGTAAGATGTGGTGTTCAGGAGCTGTCAGCAACTACATTTTATGACATGTCGAAAAAGTAAAAACCAACTTCCATAGAGAATAAAGATGAAAGGCAAAGATTTGCATTCTAGGCCTCATCCTTGACTTCCAGAAGTTTAGTTGTTAAACTCTTTTTTTGAAATTCTAGAGATGCCTTAGTTTCATTCCCATAAAGCTCCCATTACCTTGAGTTCTTTCCATGTGGGCTTCTTTATCAAATGCAACATAGATTTTTCTAAATCATGAATTACAAGTAGGAGTAGATACAACTAAGGATTTATTTTCCTCTCTTATAAATAACAGAATTAAATATGTGTCCCTCCATAGGGAAATCAGGGAAACAAACTGAGACAGAAGGATAGGCTTCTTATGTAAAACCAAGGGTGTTAATCTAGAAATATTTATAATCTTTTCTACTTGGTGGCCCTCATTTCATGTTCATATATAAATTTGCCTACAGCTAATTTGAGGTGCTGACAAAAAGGAGGCCATGAGTAGGATACATGGGTTATAATCAATACGAAGGGGAGACTAAACTATAGGAAAGTTCTGTCTTATGCTTTGTAAATGCGTATATGCCAAGGAGGATATTAACTATAGCATGAAGATTTGTATTTTATGAGATGCATCAATAATTATTACTTTTGGAATCCAAAAAAATATTATATACCAGGAATGATTTGACCTTTTATGAGCTATAGTATTGCAGCCAAGTTAGATTCACCTAGAATTTCCTCAAAGTAAATAACTTTGGTAGCAAATAACACGATTAGGAAAGAAGTTCTTCTCTTCTATGAAATTACAAGCAATGTGGAATAACACCAGTTCTGAGATTATTCAGTCTCTTTGTTATTTCTAGGAGTCCTCAGGTGTGTTTCAAATGTGCATCCGAAACTTCATGGTCTTTGTCTACACCAACTACAAAACCTTTCACTTTCCATGAAGATAGAAAGATGTCTCAAGACTCTTAAAACCAGATATTAAGAAACCAATTGCTGATATTTAGAATAAGAACTGTAATTTCTAATAAATGCTGATGCTATTTAAAAGTGTCTTCCTCTGATCGTCAAGCAGTTGTTACCTAATCTAATATCCCTGTCACATCTGCTTATAATCACACATATGGACATTATTGATAAGTTGACATTATGCTTAGTTTGTTAGGTGCATATATGCTTCAATTTGGAATCACACCCAAAATATTGTTACTATAGCACCTGGATAACTTAGTAGGTTAATCATTCGACTTTTGGCTCAGGTGACGATCTGGCAGTTTGTGAGTTTGAGTCCCATGTCGGGCTCTGTGCTGACAGCTCAGATCCTGAAGTCTGGTTCATATTCTGTGTCTCCCTCTCTCTCTACCCCTCCCTTGCTCATACTCTCAAAAATAAAACATTAAAAAATGTCACTAACTAGGTATTTAGCTTTATGCAACTTATTTACTCTGTTCCATGGGTGTTTCACATTTAATACAGAAATAACAACAGCCTGGTTCTATTGAGTAGTTATGACTATTAGAACAAGTAATGTGGTATGGAGGACTAAACCATCCTGTGTTCCAAGCAGAAGTGGGAGTATTATGTTAAATTATCCAGTGTTTTAGAATTATGTTATGTGAAACTATTTGAATTTGCTTTCATTCATTGATAAATTTCACATATTTATTGCAGCAGATAAAAATGCAGCTTCCATGAAAGTAACATACATGTGAGTGACAAACACTATGCATGCTCAGAATTAATTTTGCCACTGATTTCTGAGTCACTATATTTAGATGATATTTCTCTGTCCTTAGGACTGGGTCTTTCAAAGATTGATTATTTGCCCTTTATGCAAAAGCCTTATGGATACCATTTTACCTAATAAGAGACTTAACAACCACAGCCACTGTCTTACCCATGACGTGCTTCACACATATCTGACATCTGCATCTCAAGCAAGGATCAGTCTACCAGAGGTCCCTCTAACACATCAAAATCAGTATAAAAGTATCACTGTAATTCAAAGTGGCATGTATACATACAAATAAACCCATAGTTATTTACATGCACATTATGCACTAAATCCTGAATTGTCTCAACTTTAACCACAAGCAAACAAAAATATCCTTCATGATAAATAGCATCTCAAGTTTTTGAAAGATCTGTAAGGATCATAAAATCCAATTAAGTAGTTTTATTAGTGCTTATAGCTTTCTATTTTTTTTAATTTTTTAAAAGTTTATTTATTTTTGAGAGAGAGAAAGAACACAAGTGGGGAAGGGGCACAGAGAGGGAGACACAGAAACCAAAGCAGACTCCAGGCTCTGAGCTGTCAGCACAAAGCCCGACAAGGGGTTCGAACACACAAACTGTGAAATCATGAACTGGCCAAAGTTGGACGCTTAACTGACTGAGCCACCCAGGTGTCACTAGTGCTTATAGCTTTCAACAAGATATCTCTTTGGATCTTCTTAACAATAAAATTTCAGGGGCACTGGGTGGCTCATTTGGTTAAGGGGCTGACTTCAGCTCAGGTCATGATCTCACAGTCAGTGGGTTCGAGCCCTGCATTGGGCTCTGTGCTGACAGCTCAGAGCCTGGAGGCTGCTTCTGATTTTGTCTCTCCCTCTTTCTCTGACCCTCCCACACTGTGTGTCTCTCTCTCAAAAATAAATAAACATTAAAAAATTTTAAAAATCAGTAAAATTACAGTCTTAAAATCCTCAGATTATTATTTTTTTGTCCTAAATAGCTTGCTTTATTAATAAATGTTGCTTTCTGGCTGTGTATTACTGTTGGGATGCATCTAAAAATTCCACAGATAAGAAAATTGAAACTGCTCTCTGAAATGTTAACTATTTCCTTTACCTAGAAACAATGACTTGGTGCTCTACACTTAAGAAGGAAAAAAGTGTAGTACAAATATGTATAAACCTCAGTTAAAAGCTGGAATTAATGGAAACTTCTGTGACTTAAAGACCTAAAATTTAAATGGAAAAGTTTAAAATCCACATGTATGTCTCCCATGGCTAACCACCGGAGCTTATTTGGAGTAGATTCGGTACTCTTTCCCATGCTCCTTTTCCTCCTTTCTCCATCCTAATCATTCTGAATAAGAAAGTCCCAATTTCCTTGTTAAATTTTGCTGCTAATAGAACTGAGGAAGAGCATGAGCTGATGAAGAGGACAAAAAAGACAAGGTATTAAGTCATTATCTTCTCTAACTTTGTA
This sequence comes from Suricata suricatta, assembly GCF_006229205.1. NCBI lineage: Eukaryota > Metazoa > Chordata > Mammalia > Carnivora > Herpestidae > Suricata > Suricata suricatta. The sequence continues at coordinate 169,502,258 of NC_043700.1, forward strand.
GTTAAATTATTACCAATTTGGGTAATAAAACCCAGGTTAGCATTAAGCCCCAGCTCTGCCTGTACTCGCTGCCTGATGTTGCACAAGTTATGGATCCTTGAAAGTTTCATAAATAAAATGGACATTATAATGGTGGTAGTTTCGTGGAGTAGCTATTAGTATCACAGAAAAAATAATGTAGTAATTGAAATGTGATTACTCCATGTAATGCCAACATGGAAGAGTACCAGATGAGGCAAAATGATGGATCTTTTAGTTTGGTGCCTAGTCAATGTAAAGATGGTGAAGTCTGAATATGTCAGACAATTATATTTTCAGTGTCTTTTGTATTTTAGAAATCAATGTTCTTTCCATTCTTGGTTATTTTCCATTAAGGTATTTACCAATAAACTATTTTTTGACAAGCATTTCATAGACAAAAGACCAATAAATCCCTCAATAAATTTGCATTAACTGTCCAGTGTGCTTGAGCACTAGATAAGAGTTTGAAGAAACTGTAGCACTCAACAAAATAGCCAGAAAACCTGCCCTCAAGGAACTTTCAGATTAATGGAGGAAGAGATACATATTTTTAATCATTATAGAATCAAACCAAAACCACCCATTGATATAACTGGTATGAAGGAAACGTACACAGTGTGAAAGAAGAATATAACAAGGAGATTAATTTACTTTGAGAGGCTGGAGGTTTTACTGTACAGCTTTTCTTCACAGTTTATACATTCCAAAATAGTCAAAAACATAATCAGCAGGGGGTGCCTGGAAGGCTTCATAAGTTAAGTGTCTGACTCTTGATTTCCAATCAGGTCGTGATCTCTCAGTTGGTGAGATCTGGCCCTGCATGGGGCTCTGCACTGACAGACAGGAGTCTGCTTGGGATTCTCTCTCTCCTTTCTCTGCCTCTCCCTTGCTCATGCTCTTTCTGCTGATAAACATTTTTTTCAGATTATGTTCCTCTTAACATGAAGAAGTAAGGATTTAAAATCATAGCTCTTTATAAAAGTTTGGAAATATATACTGGGACAAAGTAGTAAAACTCGAGCAAGCTCATTGCTACTTGGTTTAATAAACATCTTTGAAAACAGCATATGCGGACACTGTGTTAGGTGTTCCGTAAACAAAGATGAATCACATACAGCTCTTGTCCTCAACTTGCTTGTAGTCTATCCAATACACGGTTTTCATAGCTTGTCAGAAGATTTAGAGATTTGGTTGTTTGAACACCTTCCTCTCCATGTTTTTTATAGACTAACTAAAAAAATCAATTTAAACAAACTGATTTTTGTTTAAATCAATTTTAAACAAGTTGATTTTTGTTTAAATCAAATTTAAACAATAATTTGTTATTATTTAATGAATGCATGCAGTATTTGTAATCTAGCTTGCAACCCTCTAAAGTAGTTGATTAGTTCAGCATTACCATGTTCTGTCAACAGCGTCCCTCCAATGTCCTTGACAGTCATGGAGAAAATATGTTTCATATACAGCAACAAGTCCAGTACCTGGAACCCAATAGAAGAATAAACTGTTGGTAAATAAATGCATCATCTTTAAAATTTTTTAGCTTTTTAAGCTAAAATTTTAAGCAAAAAAAATTAGGCTTTTGCTTAATGTCATTTTAAGGATTTTGTCATTTGAGGATTTTGTCTACCACAAAGTATGAAAGGAAGGCAGTGTTTAAAGTAAACAACTTTCTTTCTGCAGTAATGCATCTATTAGAGAAACTAATATATTATTTATTATCTTGTGAAAAGTACTAAACAATGAACTCCCATAAGGCCCAAATAATGAGTCTCTACATATTTATATTTACCGAGGTATAAGTTTTCAATGAAATTTGGAAAGCCATGAATTATCACATTAAATCTGTGTATGAGTCCCATGCAGTTACTATTAACCCCATTTCAGAGTTGATAAAACTGAGGTTCAGAAAAGTTACATATCATGCTTAACGTGACGAAACATAAATGATAGAAACTGATTTCAACTTCGGTCTATCTCTTGTCCAGTAAATGGAATCCTTAGAAGTCACTGCTTTTTGGATAAGCATAAAAATCATACACACTCACATTTTAACTTTCCTAAAGAAACTTCTTAGATAGTGTGAATTCACAGAGTTTCAATTAAGCATTTAAAACACAATTTTTGACAACTACTTTTTTCTATTTGCATCATAAAAATAATAGTTTTTCAATTATTTAAATATAAATAAAACATGCTATTTCAAACTATTTCCTACCTACATTTCAGATATACGACTTTTCCACTGCAAAGTTTAGAAATATATAAAGCAAATCTCCATCATCATTAGATAGTATTGGATGGGTGGATGGATAGAAGAAAACACATACTTATTCATAGAACCTGGAAAATCATCATGAGTATATGCTACTTAATAAAAATTAGGATGCTGTTTGTAATACATTACAAATAATTGAAACAAATTTTGCCATGAATTATCTCTTAAAAAGATCCCAGACACTCTAGATTCTTGTTCTACTTGTTTCATAGCTGTGACTACTAAACTAGAAACCTAATATCTAGTTGATAATATGACTAGCTTATTTCATTTTTCATATAAATATATTTTGCAAAAACATATCTCTTCAACTCATATTATTTTTCTTAATGTCTGAGAAAGGGAAAAAAGTAGTATTTCTTTGGGAACAAAATAGGACATCCTACATAAGAGAACTCTCAATAATATTGCCTTGTCATTATCACCTGTTAATTAGTCTACTGAGTTTGTCTATCTTCATCACCTAGCGCTTTTGAATGATGTGGAAAAAATCAAGTGGGAAATGTATACTGTATATCTGATTTTGCTAATTGCTTAATAATGTCTTTTCTTCCATGGACTAATTATTTTGGAAAGACATCATCATCCTTTAATAAATTTGACACAGATATCTGAGCAGAGTGTAAAATCATACTTTACTTTTCCTTATGCATATAAATAACCATAGGTTTTAAAATCTAACTCCACAGTGCATTAGCAATTCCAACTAGTGATATTTTTGAATACATCTGACATCTGACAATACATCATTTTACATTTTCTTCATGACTACTAACTTAGACCAATCCACCATCATCTCTTACTTGTACCACTGAACCACCTTTCACTGGTCTCCCAACTTTTCCCCTTATCCATCTACAGGTGTTTCTCCACATAGCAGTTAGATGATTCTTGGAAAACATATCTTATCATCTCCTCTTCTTAGCTCAATACCTCTAATGAATTCCTACCTTTCTCTAAGTAAAATCCGAGGGTTTTTTTCATGAAATACAAGCTTCAGTGTGTCCAGTTTCCTTCCTACAATGTCTTACTTTGTGCCCTACTATACTATCAAAGATAAACACAGCCAGGCATCAGTTAAAGTAGTGAAAACACATTTTATTTAGTCATCTGCTAACAATAGGCAAAGAGATAAGCCCAATTCTAATCTGTGTAGAGGTGACTGGGCATTGTGAAGGAAGAATGAGGAAGTAAGGAGGAGGAACTGAATAGAGTTGAGGCATAAAAAGTTACAAAAGTGGGAAAAAGGGCACATGTGAAACCTATCTGTGTTTGCTCTCTGGCACTCATCAAGGCAGGCTCCTATCCTAACACCTACCATCAGACCTTGGCTAGGACAAGCAGTAAATTATTTTGTCAGCCTTGAGTTTTCTCAGGGAGGTATTTTAAGGGAGTCTGGGATTCTCCTAAAGGCGTGTCTTTGAACTGTTAGAGTCTATGTCAGTGCTTGTTGAAATCCTTACAGCTTCCAGGCCAAGGTTGAGGCTCAGTAGAAAAAATGGCTCATAGGGGGCCCTGGCTCAAGGGGAAAATCCTTGTCACAACAGTATCTTCTTTCCCCTTCCCTGGACTCCTCCTCTTCCCTAAACATGCCAAGTACCTAAGACGCTTCAAAGGTAGTGTTTCCTCTTTCTTCCTTCTGGCATGCATTCCCTAATGATATCCACGCAGCTTTTTCTCCACTCTTCGTCACCTCTCTGGGGATTTTTCATTTTCCCAAGTGGGTTCTTGACTGTTCACACTGTTCTCCCCCATGCTCTTACCTTCTATCTTCCTTCAGATTGTACAAATGCCGTCTGGTTTAGATTAAATTTCACATATTGTAGATTCTAACAACTCTACATTTCTGTATTAGTACACTTAATCACGGTAGTAATTTTACATTAATGTGCAATTTTTGATTAAGATTTGCCTTATTTTTCCTCCTATAAGACCATGAAGATGTGACTTAACTAATTTTTATTATCACAGAATCTCAGTAAAATGCCTGTCATAAATGTATATTCAATGCATATTTCCAATAAATTATTGGCTAAGTATGTTCAATTGATACCAGACAGTTACAGCATTAACAGTACAGTCACAAACCAGCATCTGATGCCTCAAAGTAAGATGCAAATCAGGAAGAATAAACAGTTTTAGAATGACCTAGGAGTCCTAACAGCAAGGACAACAAAAGGACACATGTGGATGGTCTGGTCTCGTGTGTGTGTGTGTGTGTGTGTGTGTGTGTGTGTGTGTGTGCTTTGCGGTCTTCTAATAAAAAGTAATATCATGGCTTAATTGTGTCTGATTTACTATCTTTAAATGTAGCTAGGAAACTATCCTACTTCAAAAAGTACATATGTAAATGAGCAAGAAAAGTGTTAAAGCAGTTTACAGATTTCATTTTATGTAATAACTAAACAATAAAGACATCAAATGGCTCTTTCTTCTATGATTTCCTTTGATAGGCAGTGATTTCCTGAGGACCAGTCACCTTGCAACTTGCTACCTAGGATTTCCCCACTGGAAAAAAAGAAATGCCATCATGCCCTGATAATTGGCTCATCCTGTCCTATCAAATTAATTCTAGTATTTGCCTGAGGCATTTTCACACTTCTCCTTTTCTCAGCCAATAGAAGCCATATATAGATATTTGACTAAAATAGTAAGTACATCTAGAGGAAGAAATGGGGCACTGTAAGGAGCTAGTATAAGAGAAACAGGAGAGAAGCGCTTCCCCCTCCAAAAAAAAAAAAAAAAAAAACCCAAATGAACTCAAAGTCTTATCAAATCCATGGAATATATTATGATACGATAAGTTTACATGCGCTTCAAGTAATACCTAAAATAATGTAGAACTGACAAACTGAAAACATTTAAAATTGATGGGCAAACACAGCACGATTTTCCCACTTAACATACTCACTTTAAAACATCAGCTAAGACAGAGGACAAGAGAAACACGAGCCTGGTCCGACAGCCAAGCATCCAGATTAGCCTAATTCTATATTTGAATAAAATGTATAATTTTCCTGAGGACCCAACAAAGCAAAGAGGAAACATGATCATGCAAGCCAAGAAAACATGACCTCTGTTTTGCTGCCCTGGCCTTATTTCTTCCATTGTTACAATTTTTGTGCTTTCACATAAGGTCTGACCATCTACTCCAGAGGCTACTATGTAACCTTGCGTGGAAAACATAACCCCAGTGTGCCTTCTGCTTCCTCGTTTGTAAAATAATAATAATAAATTAACCTACCTCACTAGAAAGACTAGAAAAAAATATAGGGCTGTTTTCTGGATTAATATATTATGGAAAGCACATAGAATTATGTCTGACAGTATTTTCAGTTTAAAAGAGTTGTCACTATTATTCTCAACTCACAAGCTTAGCAAAGCATAATAGAGATGCATATAATTTTATAAAGTTTCTGTCCCTAGTCTCTTCTCATGTTTCTTCATTTTACAGGTCTGAAAAATGGGGAGAGAATCATTCAATTTATATCACTTCTCTATAAAACTTGCTCAATCTATGTCTAAATTTAATAACAATGAAAAAAAACTAAATGAAGCTGAGGTGACATACGGAAAAGATACATTGTTTTCTTTTGTTTGTGTGTGTGTGTGTGTGTATTTTTTTTGTTTGTTTTTCTTTTTCCTTCTTTCTTTTTTTTAATAAAAATTGTAGGGGCACCTGGGAGGCTCAGTTGGTTAAGCTTCTGACTTCAACTCAGATCATGATCTCATGATCTCGTCGGTCATGGATTCGAGCCCTGCACTGAGCTCTGTGCTGACAGCTCAGAGCCTGGAGCCTACTTCAGATTGTGTCTCCCTCTTTCTCTGTCCCTCCTTGCTTGCACTCAGTCTCTGTCTCTGTCTCTCTCTCTCTCTCTCAAAAAATAAATAACTTTAAAAAATAAAAATAAATGAATAAATAAGACTTCTAAGTAAAAGAGAGTATAAAAAGAAGCAAATACATAGCATACATGCAAAGAATATTCTTATTTAAAGGTGATCTTCTTAGAAAGAACATCAGATTTAAAAGTTACATTTTCAACCTTGATGTCATCAGGAGACACTACACCGAATATATAAATACTCTGTGGTTTGCAAAAGTCTAAGTGCTATATTCATTTGATAAAATATGACAATGTTCAAGAAAATGTCTCCATTACCCAGTAAATAAATGACAAAATCACGTTTGAAAGAAATCAATTCCTAATTGATGATAACTAAAATAAAACACATTATATTTTCGGGTTCCTAGAGACACATCTAGATGCTTTGGTAAAAGATGCACTCTACATGAGGTCTGGGATACTTCTTAGTCACAGAGGATGCTATCACATATACATAAAAATAACAAATATAACAAGAGTCAAAAACTCTCGATGCATAAGTGAGAATTCTTATTGTGCCACACTGTCTCTTAGTCTATGTATTAAAGGACATTTGTTTTAACTTCATCATAAGTAGTTCAAGGACAGTGACAGGGATATTAGTAGGACCAGATCATGTAAATGGTCATTAACTGGAAAATATAAGAATAGAGAGTTAGATTGAAAAAAAAGTTATCAAAACCCCTATTACAAGGTTTTTAATAAAATTTTATTTCGTTTTTAATCCAATCTAAACAATATACACACAGGCCTATGATAGCCATGTGCTCTCTCATTCAGAATAGCAACCCCATTTCTGACCAGTATTTTTATCTTTTGGTATCATTCCAATGTAATGTTCACAGTTCAAGACAAAAATAAAAATAGTAAACAGTGGCAACATTAGGACAAGCTCTATTGTGTTTATTAGCATTCCAGGATGGGCATCTGTCAGTACGTCTCTGAAGAACTTAGTGATATGAAAATTCTTCTTATTCTCCATACAAACAAGTCTTTTTTCATAACTAGAATAAGTGTCATTGATACCTTTATTGGATTCATGAACAGCGATAGCACTTTCACAATTGTTTCCTACCTCAGAAGGGTAACATCTAGCTCCAAAGCCTTGCATCTCTGGTAGTTATGAAAAACAGCCACCTAAAATGTACTGGAGGGGACATAATGAGTTTGGAGCCCCCAAAGTCTGTAGTCCTCCAAGATTGTAACTATTTGCCGTGAATAGAAGCTCACTATTAAAGCTTCATTCTCAGGGTTTGTCTTTATTTCTTCTCAGAACTCACACTGTTTTAATCTCCAAATCTAAGATGTTTGTTTAAAATTATCAATGGAGATTGTTTAATATCACATCTTCCTAAGGTGGTACACCATTGATGCCAACAAAAGTTGACAAAAACACTTAAAAGGAAACCCTGGTAGATGATATGTCCACATGAATGTTGAAAATTTCTATTATATCATTGAGTATTTAGAAGACCTCACACGTGTACAAGGTTATGGGCCTGACAGTGAAAGATGTGCAAAGTCCCTAAGGTCTCACCTTTCAGTGACCTTGAGGCTTTGCACAAGTAGAAAATGAAGGCTTAGACAAAGCTTTAAGCTTCTTGCTGTAATATTGAAAACCTACCACAACATACACAGTACCTTAAGAAGAACTGAGAGACTTGTTACTTCAAAATATTTAAAGAAATATCTTCCAAGTGTTAAATGACCATTGGGACAACTGTTGAGAGAATTCAGTGGCTGCACATAGCAAAGAAGACAGACATTGCAAGTTCATTAAGGAATACAGTAAACAAAACAAAACCAAGAAGAAACAGAAATGACAACCAAAAAATGGGGAGACGAGATCTTATTTCTAGTGTAACCACATAATATTAAAGATGTCTAATTTTCAATAACAACAAAAAATATATGATACACAAAAAGAAACAAGAATGTATGAGTCATACATGAAAAAACAGTCCATTAAAGCTGTCTCTAAAGAAATCCAGACTTTGGATTGATCAGAGAAAGACTAGGCATTATAAATATGTTCATAAAACTTAACTAATCATGTCTAAAGAATGAAAGGAAAATTTGAAAATGATGACTCATTGAATAAAAACTATCAATACACTAAATACAAATTCTGGAGTTGAAAATTTCAATAATAGAAATAAAAATCTCACTACTGGAACTCAAAAGCAGATTTGAACTGGCAGAAGAAAGAACCAGCAAACAGAAGATAAATCCATTAAGATTATCCAGCCTTGGGGCTCCTAGGTGGCTCAGTAGGTTAAGCGTCCAACTTCGGCTCAGGTCATGATCTCACAGTTCGTGAGTTTGAGCCCCGTGTCAGGCTCTGTGCTGACAGCTCAGAACCTGGAGCCTGCTTCAGATTTTGTGTCTCCCTCCTCTCTCTTTCCCTTTCCCCCCTCACTCTGTCTCTGTCTCTCTCAAAAATAAATAAACATTAAAAAGTTAGAAAAATATTATGCAGTCCAAAGAACAATAACAACAAAAAATTAAAATTAATAGAGCCATGTGGCACCTGGCCGGCTCAGTTAGAAATTCATGCAACTGTTGATCTTGGAGTCATGAGTTTGAGCCCCACATTGGGTGTAGAGATTACTCTAAATAGCTAGATAAACTTTATAATAAATAGTACCTTAGAAATCTGTGAGATACAAACAAGTGTACCAATATACATATAATGGGGGACACTGAAGGAAAGGAGAGAAAGAAAAGAGCTGAATGAGTATTTAAAGCAAAATAGCCAAAAATTTCCCAAAGGGGATGCAAAATGTTAGCATTCATATCCAAAAACTCAGCAAACTTTAAGAAACTCAAAGAGATCTCCATCTAAATATTTTATAGTCAAACTGATAAAAACAAAACAAAGAAAAAATTGAAACAGAAAAAGAAAAAAGACTCACAGAGAATCTTCACTATGCTTAACAGTTTCCTTCTCATCAGAAATCATGGAAGCCAAAAAGCAGTAGAATACCATAATCAAAATGCTGAAAGAAAAAGATTGTCAACCAAAATTTCTACATAACTCAAAGATGTGATTCAAGGTAAAAAAGATACATTGAGATATTTCCAGATAAACACAATCTGACAGCATTTGTTCTGGCCTATAAGAAATACTAATGACTGTCAATCAAATTGAAATAAATATTGACAAAAATCTACATGAAGATTTAACACCAGTAAAGGTAACTACATAGGACAATATAAAAGGCAGCATAAATATATATCTGTGATGCATTTCTTCTTCTGATTTAAAATATTGCATAAAACAATAAGTATAAGATTGTTTTGCTGGGCATATAAATTATTTGTGTAAGAATAATAGCAAAAAGGTAGTGTAGGGAAATGAAACATTATTCTAGCAAATATTTTTTATACTATGGGTATTAATCTGAATTAGCCTGTCTTAAATTAAGATGTTAGCTATAATCTCCAGGACTGCTATTAATGAAATAACAAAAAATATTGAAACAGAAATGGCAAGGCTATTAAAATGGTATACCAGGCATTATCACTTTAACATAAAAATGTCAATCATGAAGAAACAGAAGACCAATAGAATAAAAGAATTATAGAAAACAAATAGCAAAGTGACAGACATAAATCTTAATTTATCAGTAATTATAGTAATGTAAATGAATTAAAAATTCCAATCAAAAAGCAGAGATTGGCAGAATGGATATTAAAACAAAACAAAAAAGATAATCAACTATTTGATGGCATAAAGAAACACACATTTAAATCAAAGAAACAAAGAGATTGAAAATAGAAGAGATAAACCATGCAAACAATGATCTGATGACAACTGGAGTGGATACATTAGCATCAGAATAGTTCACGATAGACTAATTTGTTAGAAGAAAATAAGGCCATTGTATAATGATGAAAGTAGTATTCCATTAAGGCATAAAACATTTTTATATACCTAAGAAAAGAGCCCTAAAATACATGAAGCAAAAATCTGTCAATATTGAAAGAAGTAGACAATTCAACAAAAATACTTGGTGACTTAAATTCCACTTGTATTAATAAGTAGAATAAATAGAAAGGATATTAATATGAAAATGGAAAATGTGGGTAACACTGTACACGTGGGTAACACTGTACACCAACTAAACCGAACATATCTATAGAACATCTACCAACAGCAGAATACACATTCTTCTCAAAGGCACATTCTCAAGAATGGGCTATATATTAGGCCATAACACATTTTTAAAAATTTTATTTGAGAGACAGAGAGCAGAGAGTTGGGGGGCAGAAGGGCAATGGAGAGAGAGAGAGAATCTTGTGTGTTCTAGTCCAAAGTTCTATCCCAAGACCCTGTGATCATGACCTAAGACAAAATCAAGAGTCTGATGTTCAACAGACTGAGCCACCCAGGAGCCCTAGACATTAAACACTTTAAAAGATTGAAATCATTAAAAAAAAAAATCTTGGATAACAATGGAATTAAATTAAAATGAGATTTGGTGAGTTTACAATAGATGAAAAATAAGCAATACATTTCTTACTGACCAGCATGTCATATAAGAGATTGTAAGATAAATTAGAAACCATACTGATGTAGGTGAATAGAAATACAAACACAATGGACTATTACTTAGTCCATAAATGGTTCATGTAAGGAAAGAAGAATTGACACGTGCTACAACAGGAAGGACTCTTGAAAACATGAGACTAAATGAGTAAAGCTAGTCACAAAGGCTCACATGTTATATGATTCCATTTATATGAAATGTTCAGTATAGGCAAAACCATAAAGACTGAATATGATTTTGCAATTTTCAGGGGTTGAGGATGGAGGAATGGGAATGGGTATGGACTGCAAATGAGTATGGATTCTGTTTTGTGGGTTATACAAATGTCTAAAATTATATAGTGTTGGTAGTTACACTGAATTATATCCATATGGGTGACTTTTATGGCATGTGAATTATATCTGAATAAATTATATGTGTATGGATTGGATCTGAATAAACTTTTAAAAATGTTTACTTATTTACTTTAAGAGAAAGAGAGAGAGAGTGCACAAGAGGTTGACGAACAGAAAGAAATGTAGAAAGAAAATCTCAAACAGGCTCTGTGCTGTCGGTATTACGCCCCAATGTGGGGCGTAATTCCATGAGCCATGTGATTATGACTGACTGGAGCCCAAATCAGAGTGAGGTTCCTTAGTCGACTGAACCACCCAGGACGCCCTAAAGCTTTTATCAATGAAAAATAGCAGAGCTTAAATCTCAACACAAACCTTCCTGATTCTAACGTATTTGAGATACACAGAACCAGACTGTCTTCCTGGGGTTACGACAAGATGATGCAACCGCCACTCGCTGCACCAAATCATTTATCACATTTATTATGTGGAAGTATTCACAGCATTAGTGCATATAGAATCATACTCAACAGCCATCAGCTCTTGACAGATAAAAGTCTCCAAGTAATAAAATTAGTAATACAGGCAAAAAGAGAGGGTAAAGACTGAAAGAGAAAAATCAACAAATTAAGAAATATTTGATCGTTGTTTTTTATATCAGGCATCCTCATTATATACTAGATTTAAAATGGCGATTTTAATACCCTAATTCAAAAGTGAAGCTTTCTCATGAAGTGCTTCATACAGATTTAGTCTAGACTGAAAGATATTGAAATAGCATTCTTAACATGGAAAAATCATTTGAAATAAACATATTACATTGCCTAATTTGATGAACATCTTTACTAAATTTTTCAACTGTCAGTTATATTTTAAAGGAAAATATTTCACTTCAGTCTCTCTTAATATGTCTTTTTTTCTCTTTTGCCCTTTTCTGTGCACACACACACACACACACACACAGATAACTGAAAAATAACTTTGATGTTTATCCTAGTTATTGGGAACAGTTTAGAAATTATGTTCATGAGTGTTTGACATTTATATTTGATAAGGCTTACCAAATTAAGTATGAGAGTAGAAAAGCCCTTTATAAAGTAGACTTTTGTTGGAATTGCAGGAAATAAAAGCATTAAAAATAAGTTTATATATTGATACTTTTAACATAATAGAAGTCATTTAATTTTTAAATAAATAAATAAATAAAACAGGTGTTTAGCCATGAGTAAGATTAGAAACTGAACAAATATAGAAATGCTTTTCTGCCAAATTATATTTAGTACCTTTATTTGGTAAACTGTTTAGCTTAATACAGTTTCTGTCACTTAAGTGCTAAATTTAAAGTTGAAATGAAAACAAAAGACTGAATATAACTCCTTTCTTAAAAAATAACCCATTCAAACACTTAGCTCTGTCTTATAAATTATAAAAACAAAACAAAACAAAACAAAACAAAAAAACTTCTAAGTCTAAAATCACTGACTTCTTACAAGAAAAATATCTTAGGAGATATATATTCATACAAGGTATGTAGAAACAAACATTTTGGCCTTTAAATAATAAAGAGATAAAATTTTCATCTTCTGATTACTTATGGAAGGGGAAAAAAGTAAGAATCATTTAGAAGATATCTCACAGTATAACAATACTCCAAAACAGGGAAAATAGAAGCAAATATGCTTACTGTTTAACTTACAAATGAAGTCATATAAAGGTCTTGAACTGAATCCCATAGTTGAAGATATTTGTATGTATCATCTTAAAATTATGTCTTAAAATTTGTTTCGTATTACTGAAAAAATTTCATCAATAGTTTTCTTAGGAAATGTTATGATTGAAAATTTTTTTCTAAGATGCATTGTTTTGTTTCGTTTTGTTTTGTTTAAAGAGAGATAGTGAGCAGGGAAGGGGCAGAGAGAGAGAAAGGATCCCAAACAGGCTCCACACTATCAGCCCAAAGCCTGATGCAGGGCTCAATCTGACAAACCATGAGATTATGACATGAGTGAAAATCAAAAGCCAGAAATTTAACCGACTGAGCCCTAAGATACACAAGGTGCCCCTAAGATACACTATTTTGAGAAGCTATCTTATGACTTGTAGAGCTTCCCATTCATTCATTTTATAAGTTTCAGTAAGCTTTAATGCATTTGTGTTTATTGAAATTAAAAGGAACTCAAGAATGGTTTAATAAGTGAGCTGTTACAGTTAAAGGCAAATATATGTATATAGTTTCATGGTTGTATTTACCTTAAAACAATTTCAGCAACACTGCTACCCTTGCAATTATGGTAATTCCACTCCAAATTAGTTCTAAAAGGACAAAATAAAAGCATAAGTAAAAAGATAATGAAAATTCTCCAAACATGCATGAAGTAGACTTTGGAAGTGGATTATAAATCATTAGGTTAGCCAAATAGCAAAATTAGTAGAGGAATATAGGGTCATTGGGAAAACAGTTAGTATCTGGAGAAACCACAGTACTGAAAGAAAAATAACCCTTGACGATCAAATGGCCTTTATTAGATCCTAATTACAGGTTTCCCTTGCTATCCAAAATTTGTTTTACGCTGCTTTGCTTTTACAAAAAATCTGTAATAGTATCTGTTTTACATTAACCTAAAAGAAATCCAATATGATTTTCACTTTCATGAAATGATAATTGCTTCTGAGTTTTTTGCCATTGTAGCTTATGAAAGAAAGTGCTCTATTTTCTGATAGCAAGGGAAACCTGTTTATCTCTTCTTGTGGAGCTTGTTTCCATTATAAAACACCAACTTCATAGAATCTTGCTTAAATAAAACCAAGCATAATATTGCTAACCAACCACCAGACACTCCCAGGGAAGATTATTTGCACAAGAGTAAAACTTCTGAGTGCCTAACTCTGCATTATAAACTCTTTAATACAAATTTTTAAACTTTGTCAAGGATAAAATTGTTTCCCACATTGAAGTTTCATTTATAAGCCTCAGGTCAATATGTTTTTATTTTCCATCAACAGATTAATAAGGAAAAAAATAATTGACCAATGAAATTGTTATTAAAATGCAGATGGTTTTGTTCTAATGGATTACAAGATTGTTCCTTTCCCAGACGGAAGAAATATATTACCTAACGTTACTAAATTTGAAACTTTTAATAAATGTCTAACCATGAAAGCAGGTAAAAAAATTCGCTTTGACTCCAGAGCTGAATATTTTGCCTACCTCTTTACAGCTTTTTTTAAACATTTATTTATCATTAAGAAACAGAGAGAGACAGAACATGATCATGGGAGGGGCAGAGAGAGGGGGAGACACAGAATCCGAAGCAGGCGCCAGGCTCTGGGCTGTCAGCACAGAACCCGACCTGGGGCTCAAGCTCATGAACTGTGAGATCATGAGCTGAGCCAAAGTAGGACACTTAGCCAATTGAGGCAGCCAGGAGCCCCACCTCTTCACAGTTTTGACTAGAGAAAGGATGATACATCAGATTCAGATATGGGCAATTTTTGCCCCACATGCTTTTTTTTTAATGTAGCATAAAGAAAGAATACTGAACAAAGCAGATTGATATTACTTATTTTAATTTGATGTATCTGTATTATTTATAAATATGATACTATTTGAAATAGCAAATGTCATCTACTTAGATAACTAATTTCTCCAATAGAAGAACCACTGAGATATTTCTTAGGTGATTCAGTCTAAAGAACATATTTATTACAAGAAATGTTATTAAAAATTGGAATTTTACATTCATTGCTTAACTTTCCACTACGATGTGCTTTTTTAGGACTATTATTGCATTCTTCTATATGTCACACCATGTATTTTATTCATTATCTTTCTTCAGCAAACAGTTACAGTGGAGGAGGTAAGAAAAAGCATGAGGTAAGTGTGTTGCCATGTTTGTAAAAGGTCTGGCCATTTAGTAGAATCCATGTATACTTGGACAGTTCTGTTGGTTGTTCTTCATATAGGTTTTGTGAGTCCCTGCAGAGACTTCAGTTTTCTATGTAGAAAAATCAAAACTTTTGCAGCATTCAAGGTCCTTAAAAATCTGGCTCAGTGTAACTCAGCTTCTAGAGCTCCAGCCTCAGGTCCGCTCACACATGCCAAAGCAGACCATGATTTCCCAGCCTTCTTCTTTTTTTTTTTTTTTATTGTGGTATAATTGACATGCAATATTATATTACTTTCAGGTGCACAACATAATGATTTCACTTTATATATATTTCCAAATGTGGTGAAATTGTCACCACAATAAGTCTAGTTATCCTCTGTCACTTTACAAAGTTAACACAATACTATTGACTATAGTACCCATAATATATATTATAACCCCATGATTTCTTTATTTATAGCTGGGAGTTTGTACTTCTTAATCCCCTTCCCCCTTTCACTACATCACACCCCCTCCAACAATCCTCACCCTCTGGCAACCACCAATCTGTTTTCTATATCTATGAATTTAGGTATAGTTTTGTTTATGTTGTTTATTTTTTAATTTCCACATAAGTAGAATCATTCAAAAATTTCCTGTCTCTGACTTTGTCCTCTTAGCATATTACCATCAAGTTTTATCCATGTTGTTGTAAATGGTAAGACTTCATTGTTTTATGGCTGAGTAGTATTACATTATGTATATATTCTTTATCCATTCACCTATCAGGGGATACTTACGTTGCTCACATAACTTAGCTATTGTAAATAATGTTACAACAAAAAATAGGAGTGCCTATAACTTTTCAAATTACTCTTTTATTTTCTTCAGAGAAATACCCAAAACTAGAATTATGGAATCATATGGTATTTCTATTTTTAGTTTTTTGAGGACCCTCCGTACTGTTTTCTACAGTGGATCATGTTACATTTCCCCCAACAGTGAGTGAGAATACTGTTTTCTCCACATTTTGGCCAACATTGACATTTCTAGTCTCTTTGATACTAGCTATTCTGAATAGTGTAACATGATATCTCAATGTAGTTTGCATTTTCCTGATGACTAGTGATATTGAGCATTTTTTATGTGTCTGTTGGCCCTCCATTTGTCCTCTTTGAGAAATGTCTATTCAGATCTTCTGCCCATTTGTAAATTGGATTATTTGGGGTTTTGGTGTTGAGATGTATGAGTTCTTTATATACTTTGAATATTAACCCCTTATTGAATATATAATTAGTAAATATCTTCCCCAATTCAGTAGATTGCCATTTTGCTTTGTTGATGGTTTTCTTTGCTGTGCAAATAATTTTTATTTGATATATCCCATCTGTTTTTCTGTGTTGTTGCTGTTTTTACTCTTGTTTTCTTTGC
This sequence comes from Suricata suricatta, assembly GCF_006229205.1. Classification (NCBI taxonomy): domain Eukaryota; kingdom Metazoa; phylum Chordata; class Mammalia; order Carnivora; family Herpestidae; genus Suricata; species Suricata suricatta. The sequence continues at coordinate 169,518,626 of NC_043700.1, forward strand.
CTTTAGAGTCATATCCCCCCAATCCCCAAACCAAAATCTCTAAGACCAATGTCAAGGAATTTACCACCAATGTTTTTTTCTAAGAGTTTTATAATTTCAAGTCTTATGTTCAAGTCTTTTCCATATTGATTAGGTTTTTGTATATGATGCAAAATAGTGGTTAAATTTAACTCTTTTGCATACAGCTGTCTCATTTTCTCAGTGCCATTTATTCAATTGTATATCATTGCCTTCTTTGTTGTAAATTCATTGATCATCAGTGTGTACGTTTATATCTGGGCTCTTTATTCTGTTTTATCGATCGAAGAGTTTGTTTTTATGCCAATACCATAGAATTTTGATTAGTATAGCATTGTAGCATATTTTGAAATCAGGGAGTGTGCACCTTGAGTTTTTTTTCTCTTTCCCAAGGTTGCATTAATTATTTAGTCTTTTGTGGTTCTATACAAATTTTAGAATGATTGTTTTAGTTCTGTGGAAAAATTCGTTGCAATTTTGATAGGGGTTGCACTGAATCTGTAGATGACATTGGCTAGTACAGATATTTTAACAATGTTAATTCTCCTAAACCATGAGCACAAAATGGCTTTTCATATATTTGTGTCCTCTTTATTTCTTTTATTAATTCTTATAGTTCTCAAAGTATATGTCCTTTACCTTCTTAAATTTATTCCTACATATTTTGATGCAATTTTTAATTTTTTTTAATTTTCATTTATTTTTGAGACAGAGCAAGATAGAATATGAGTGGAGGAGGGGCAGAGAGAGAGAGAGAGAGGAAGACACAGAATCAGAAGCAGGCTTCAGGCTCTGAGCCGTCAGAAGAGTCTGATGTGAGACTCAAAGTCACAAACCCTGAGATCACGACCTGAACTTAAGTCAGATACTTAACCAAAAGAGTCACCCAGGAGCCTCTGATGCATTTTTAAACGGACATGTTTGTTTAGTTTGTCTCCCTAATAGTTCATTATTGTGTATGGAAAGGCAACAAATTTTTCTCTATTAATTTTGTATCCTGCAACTTAACTGAATTCATTTAGTTCTAACAGTTTCTTGGCAGAGTCTTTAGGGTATTCTCCATATAATATAATATAATTAATATAATATAATATAACATAATATAATATAATATCATCTGAAAATAGTAAAATCTTTCTTCTTTCTTTCCAGTTTGGACGCCTTTCGTTTTTCTTACCTAATTGCTCTGGCTACTACTTCCAATACAATGTTGAATAAAAGTGGGATTATTGGGCATTCGTGTTTTGTCCCTGATATTAAAGGAAAAATATACAGTATTATGTTATGTTAGCAGTGGATTTGTTATATATGACCTTTATTATTGCTAATGTACATTCCCTCTATACCCACTTTGTTGAGAGTTTTTATCATAAATGGATGTTGAATTTTGTCAAATGCTTTTTTTGTCTGGATTTATTGAGATTATCATACAATTTTATCATTTATTTTGTTAACATAGTATACCATGTTGACTGATTTGCAATTGTATTATTCTGCATTTTTGAAGTAAGTTCCATTTGATTGTGGTGTATGATCCTTTTATTGTACTGTTGAATTTGGTATGCTAATATTTTGTTGAGGATTTTGCATCTAGATTCACTAAGGTTATTAGTTTAATTTCTTGGTGATATCCTTCTCTGGCTTTGGTATCAGGCCTTATAATGCTTGCCTTGTATAATGATTTTGGGAACTTTCTGCTTTCTTTCCTTTTTTTTTTTTTTGGAAGCATTTGAGAAGGATGGGTACTAAATCTTTGAATATTTGGAAGTGTTACCAGTGCAGCTGTCTGGACCTGGACTTTTGTTAGGAGGTTTTTGATTAATGACCAATCTCCTTATTAGTAATTATTTTATTCAGATTTTCTACTTCTCCATGATTCACCCTTGTCAGCTTGTATGTTTCTCAGAATTTATCCATCTCTTATATTTTTTCCAAAGTTTTGAAATATAATTGTTTCCAGTAGTCTCTTTTTGATCCTTTGTACATCTGTGCTATCAGTTGTAAAGTCTCCTCTTTCATTTCTGATTCATTTGTTTACGCCCTGCTTTTTTTCTTGTGAGTCTAACTAAAGGTTTGTCAATTTTGTTTATCTTTATAGAAACTGCTCTTAGTTTCTCTAATCTTTTCTATTGTCATTTTAATCTATTTTTATTTACAGTCTGATATTATTTTCTTCCTTCTACTAACTTTGAGCTCCATTCTTCTGTTTTAGTTCCTTTAGGTATAAAATTAGATCGTTTATTTGAGATTCTTCTTGTTTCTTGAGGTGCCCCTGCATTACTATGAAACTCCCTATAAGAACCACTTTTGCTGCATTCATAGATTTTGCCAAATTGCATCTGTTTTTATCTGCACATACTTTATTTCTCCTTCAATTTCTTCTGTGACCCAATAGTTCAGTAACATGTTATTAATCATGTATTTGTTGTTTTCATGTTTTGTTCTTTAAATTGATATCTAATTTCATCATATTGTGGCAAGAAAATTTGCTTGATATATCATTTTTAAATTATTTTTTATGTTTTTTATTTATTTTTGAGAGACAGAGAGAGAGAGACAGAGAGAGAGAGAGAGTGATCATGGGAGGGTCAGAGAGAGGGAAACACAGAATCGAAAAACAAGCTCCAGGCTCTGAGCTGTCAGCACAAAGCCGGATGCAGTGCTTAAACCCATGACTGTGAGATCATGACCTGAGCCAAAGTCAAACCTTCAACTGACTGAGCCACCCAGGTGCCCCGATAATCAGTCTTAAATGTTGAAATTTTTCTGTGGCTTAACATGTGGTTTATCCTAGAGACTGTCCCATATACACTTAAGAAGAGTGTGTATTTTATTGCTCTTACATGTAATGTTCTCTGTATATATCTATGAAATTCATCTGTCCAATGTGTCATTTAAGGCACATTTCCTTATTGATCTGCCTGGATGATCTGTTGGTGGATGCAAGTGGGAAACTAAAGTCTTCTGTTATTATTATATTGTTGTCAACTTTTCCCATTAGGTATTAATATTTGCTCTACATATTTAGGTCCTACTATGTTGGGTGCATAAACATTTATAAATGTTATATCTTCTTGCTGGATTGACACCTGTATCATTATTTAGTGCTCTTTGTCTTTCATTGCAGTTTTTGTCTTAAGGTATTATTTTCTGATATAAATATAGCCACACCAATTCTCTTTTTATTTCCATTTGCATGGAATAACTGTTTCCATTTCTTTACTTTGATCTGTGTGTATCTTTACTTCTAAAGTGAGTTTTGTAAGACATAATTTACATCTATTTAAGATTTAGATATCCATCTATCTATCATCTATCATCTATCTATCTTGTTTGTTTAAGCCATTCAGCCATTATACCTCTTTTTATTAGAGACTTTAGTCCATTTAGATTTAAAGTAATCATTGACAAGTATCTACTTATTGTCATTCTTTTTCATGGTTTTCTGGCTGATTTTATAATTTTTCTCCATTCCTTTCTTTTTCTTTTCTTTCCTTCTTATGGAGTTGATATCATTTTTAGTGTTATGTCTAAGCTCCTTTCTCACTTTCTTTTGTATTTAATAGAACTTTTTGCTTTATGTCACCATGAGGTTCATATATATCTCCTATGTATATAACAGTCTAAGTTGTTAGTGACTTAAACCTGAACACGTTCCAATAGTCTATATTTTTACTTTCCCCCATATTTTATATTTGTTATGCCATTTTTTGCATCTTTTATATATCCCTTAACCAATTATTGCCATTTTATTTAACTTTACTACTTTAATTTTTAACCTTCTAAGTAGTTTTATAAGTGATTAATCCTCTATAATCCTTGATTAATCTCACTTTTTCCAGTGAGATTTTTAATTTTATATGTCTTTTTTTGGTTAGTATTTCTTTTCATCTTAAGGAAGTTTTTTTTTTAAATATTACTTATAAAGCTATTTTCGTAGTAATTAACTTCTTTTAGCTTTTGCCTGTCTGGAAAACTCTTTGTCTCTCCTTAGGGTCTGAATGATAACATTGTCAGGTAGAGTATTCTTGGTTGTAAGTTTTCTTCCTCTCAGCTCTTCGAATATGTCATGGCCCTCCTTTGTGGCTTGCACATTTTTGCTAAGAAATCTTCTGATAGTCTTATAGGATTTTCCTGGTATTTTACTTTGGTCCTTTTAATTGTATATGTCTTGGTGTGGCCCTCTTTGTGTTCATTTTATTTCAAACTCTTTAGGTTTCCTAGATCTGTATCTCTGTTTCCTTCTTTAGGTTGTCAGCCATTATTTCTTCAAATATATATTCTGCCCCGTTTTTTCTTCTCTATCCCCTAAAATGTGAATGCTATTCTGCTTGGTACAATCACATAGGTTTTTTAAGTTATCTTCTTTTTTAAAAATTAGTTTTCCTTTTTGCTGCTCTGAGTTGCATTGCTCTAGCTTCCAGTTTGTTGATCTGTACTTCTACTTAATTCAATCTGCTTTTGAACCACTCTAGTGTATTTGTCAGTTCGGATTTTGTATTCTTCGATTCTGTGATTCTGTTTGGTACTTGCTTATGTTTTCTGTCTCTTTGCTAAGTTTTCACCGTGCTCATCTATTCTTCTCCTGAGTTCACTGTCTTTGTGACTATTACTTTGAATTCTTTATCAGGTAGTTTACTTGTTTCCATATCATTAAGGTCCTTTTCTGAATTTTTGTCTTGTTCTTTCAGTTGGAAACTATTTCTTTGTTTTCTCATCTATTGATGAGATTTTGCTTGTTTTTATGTGTTAGGTAAAACAGCTAACTCTCTCAGCCTTGAAGTAGCCTTGTGTAGGTTATGATCTTTCATGTTCAACCTTACCCTAGTTTTTCTTTGTCTCTCAAACTTTTGTGATTATCTAAGCCTCCTGATTTATACTTAACTTGTACCAGTTGTTGAGGGTGTGCCAAAAACTGGCAGAGATCCAAAGGGAGGCATTTCATTTGGCACTTAGTTTCAGGCTGATTGGCAGCCATACCCCCAGGCAGCAGAGTTTAAAATATGCAAATATATACAATCTTGTTGGACCACAGTTGTAATCCCTATTCACTTTCAGACCAGGAGATCTGGAGGTGTCCCCTGAGAGATAATTCTTTCTGGGAAGTTTTGCAAAGTTATAACAAGACCAAGTGGATGCACAAGGATTGTGTCTCCTTGTTTATCGTCCTTGGGTGTGATTTTTTTGACTCCAGGAAAAAAAAGGAAACCTGTACCTGTCCTTCGGGCTAAATTTGCAAGCCAATAGAACATTTTCACAGGAAGACTGGGGTTATGTTTCAGTTTGAGGTCTGTGTGGTGTCCCGGAGGTTGTGGCCTGCCAAGAGCTGTCTTTCTGATTGTTACAGTCCCACAGAGCTCTGAAATTCCAACCCTGCTTGGCTTTAACAAGGCAGCTGGAGAGTGTAGTTGGGCTGGCACACACACTGGCTGGCTTCAGAAATGCAGTGGGAAGATATCTTGTCTGCATATGCCCTTGTGCTTCAACAATGCAGCAAGATTGCCTGTCTGCACATGGCTGTAGGCTGGGAGTGGGAAGATGCTGCAATAGCTTATGTTCACTAGCCCTGGCCAGGGAATGAGGGGATGTTGCAACACCCATGTTTCCCAACTTAACTAAGGAGAAGGAGAACTCCATGATTGTTCCTGCTTGCTCATCCCAAAAAGTGGGGGAGACTGCAACTCTTTGTGCTCTCCTGTCTCAGCAAGTGCTCCAATCAGTAGTCCCTATCTATCCCAGAAAGGGGATAGGAGGCTGTCACATTTGAATTTGCCCATCTATTCTAGCAGGCTAGAACAGAATGTGGCAGTTGCATCTGCCAATGAGTCTACCCCAGGGGAGAGTCCCAATCATACCCTGCTCCTTCAGCCAATGTTTCTGGATTAGCAAATGAATCTTCTTTACATATAATCTCAGCCTCCTAAAGCATTCTGTGATCCCCGAACATCAGTCTTGTTTTCTCCAGCTTTCTGGGGTCTCGTCTTTCCAGAACATATTCCAAGGGCTGGGGTACACAATGTAGGACACCAACCCCTCACTCCTCTGAGAGAAGTATCTGTAGGGTGAGATACCTCACTTTGGTGTGTCACCACACCATGTTTGGAGGTGTTTGTGACATCATGTATGTGTCTTTTTTTTACCCATCTTGATGTTCTGTTATTCTTTGTTATGTAAACAATCTAGTTTTTACATCTTTTTCAGGGGGCATGATCCCTATGTGGTTATAGATTTGGTATGTCCATTTGAAGACATGAGTTCAGGATTTTCCTATGCAGCTGCGTCCCCCCCTCCAGTTTTCTGTCCCTGAATTCTTAAATTTGCATATACCATTTCCTTTGCAGGGACCATTCATTTTCCTTGTTTTCTGGACAAGAAGAATCTTGCTCCTCTTCAAGGCTTAGTTCAAAATCTCTGTGCTCTGAATCTTTTCCCATCCTATTCTAGGCAAAATTAATCAATTGTTCCTTTACATTTCCATCATATTTCCAGTGGTGAACTGAAGCCAGCTTTCACCTGTGCCAGCTGATTGCTAACTATTCAGGACTTTTCAAGCTGATATTTATACTGCTATGAGCTTTAAATCAGCCATGGTGAAAATACTTATAGTAATGAGCAAACCAGGCTCTTCCTCTCACTTTCCCGCCCTCCAGCTGAGAGCTGGTTCTCCAGCACACCATTGCTTGCGCATAATTTCATTATGACATATATCTTATTTCCCTTTTGGTTTACAATTAAGAGATAAATCTCTTCTATGATGGAATGAGTTCACCAACAGCAGAGTCAGCATTTTTATTTTTTTTTTTACCTCCCAGAACTTGGGAAAACTGTTAGCAAGTGACAGGTGATCAATAAATAACAATTGAAATGAGAAAATAAGCATAAAAAATTAAACTAAGTTATTTTTCTAACTCATTCCTAATGAGACATTAGGCACATTGTATAATCACTTACATCTATTTTAGTTCTGCAATATGGAGGGAAATATATCTCTATGACCCAGTTGTGGAGCTTAAACAAGATAATAGTTACAGAAATTAGTTGTAAATAATAAAAATATACTTAAAAATCCAGAATTTATTATTAATTATATTACGATTGAGGCATTTTATTCAGTGCTGTGAATGTCCCTATGGTGTCAAAATTTTCTTAAAGTACTTGTGAAAATAAATTAATAAGCAATATTGAAACTAATAGCCTATTTATTATACATTCATTAATAAAATAATTCTCTCTGTGAAGGAAACACTATTATTTAGCTCAATTTTTTGGAAATTAAACGGATATTTTATGGCCACATAAAACCTGGTCCTGGCGCTGAATGAGAAAGGCACCATAAAGGAAAAAGGAGTGAGTAGATTATAAAATTTCATATTCCAACCTTACAGCTAAGCTTTGTCTGCTTCTTAAAATAGTCTTTCATGTATGTTTTTCTCCAAATAGTGTTTTCTGCAGTCCAGTTAAAATTTTAACAGTTTGAGATATTAGAACATACATGTCATTTATAATATTGTTTTATTATATATGTTAAAAGATTGCAGCTAAATAGAATATTCTAGGAGTTGATTTGGAGCAATTTTACACTAAATTTGGGTACTTAAGAAATGTCTACATTGGATTTTTGATCAAATTAAAAATAATAATTCCGGGGCACCTGGGTGGCTCAGTTGATTAAGTGTCCAACTCCGGCTCAGGTCATGATCTCACAGTTTGTGGGTTCAAGCCCCACATTGGGCTCTGTGCTGACAGCTCAGAGCCTGGAGCCTGTTTCAGATTCTGTGTCTCCCTTTCTCTCTGCCTCTCCCCAACTCATGCTCTGTTTCTCTCTGTCTCAATAATAAATAAAAACATAAAGAAAACAATATTTCTGGTGCCAATTGGAACATGAGTCAATAGACGTATTCAATATAAATCCAAAATTTCAGTGAAGAATAAGAACTCTTTTTAATAAATTTTCACTGACAGTTTGTTAAATTAAGACACATTTCATGACATAGAAAATCATCTCTGTTATGGAGCAAACAGAAATGTTTATACTGATACTCAGACTTCAATTATGTAAATGAAAGTAGGGGAAAACTAGGTAATAGAGAAGTAAAAGAGTTAAATATGAATGAATAGATGTGACTTTATCTTATAACCATTGTTTTTGTTGATAACTACATTTTTAAAAGCATATACTTTAGGCCTGTGAAATTAAAATTCATTTACATTTATGTGTATTTTTGATGCTTCACTTATTCTTCTTACTGTTTACATGAAAATGAATAGGAAACCTATGATTCGAACATAGAATCTTAGAACCTTGTTTCGCTTATAGTATAAAAGCAATGATATAACAATAGTTCAAGCAGAAGAGGACCAAATCAAAATAAGATGAGTCATTAAATATTAAGTTAAATTATTTTTTCTGTAAGCCAGGATAAAAATTAAGGGCCGATTAACAGTTTTGGGAGTCAGGCCTTACAAATATTTATCTATTTGCTGAAAGAGCTTTTTTGAAATCAAGAGCTATTTGGATAAAAGAATGTAGGGAAGACATAAAATGAATGTATTTATGTAAATACATTTTATTTTTAACATAAACAATACAGTTAGACTGAAAAGCTTTGTATATAAAATGAATATCGATCAAAAATTTTGCAGAATTGTTTCTACAAGCTGGTTTTTGAATGGCCTCCATGGCCATACAAAATGGAACAAAATCCAGGAAGCTCCAACACTCTGGTCCAGACAAAGTGCTGTTGACCGACATGTTCATTTGTCCAAGAAAGCTGATAATTTCTAATTTTATGTGAAGCATTATGATTTTAAATATTCAAACTAAAAACAAAAACAAAACAAAACAAAAAACAAAACACCTATAGGAACCCAAAACAGATATATAAGCCTAATGTATAATGAAGACCACAGGTTTCTGATTTTTCTTTAAATTTCCTATATAGAAAATTGTACATTTTTCTTAAAGGAAATGATACAAAAATTTTTAAACTAATGAATGAACAAAATGACCATTTAAACCTAAATAATTTACTCTTCATATCTTTGGCCCTAAGTATTTATAGGACTACTATTTTTCTGAGGGAATAATTTCCAACTCCAGGTCTCCATGGATCATTGACTTTAAACACCAGGTCTTACTTACTTATTTACATACTTAGAGCTAAAGAAAAATGAGGCTGAAGGACAAATTAGTTGTAGACATATAACAAGCAAAGGGCTAAAGACCTGATTATCTCAAACACTCCCTTCTCCCCTGTCAAGAATAATTCAGATTAAAACAAAACAAAGAAAATAAGAACACAGAATCTCTCATATGTGTTCCTAGTCATAAACATATATATTTTTAATTGCATATGATCGTCTATCCTTACCTAAAAGCATTTGAAGTGACCTGTCAATTGGCATTTTCAAAACGATAGATTTTAAAGATTCATCACAGGTATACTGACTCTAAAAATACTTTTTAGTGATCAAGGAATCAACCTTAATCTGGCCATTTTAGTGGACATTTAAAAAAAAAAAACCTCCCAGCAATGCAAGAAACATTGAAAATTAACCTGAAGGGCAAAATAACCCATTTAAGTATATTTTTAAATCAGTTAGAATGAGAGAATTTTTGGATAGACTTCATCTAAATTACCATTTTGACCAAGTTAGCAGCATATAAAACAGAAAAGTTCTTATGTGAAGGAAGACTGAAAATTCAAGTCTTTCTATTGCTCCCCAGATCTGTGTGCAACCCAAGAAATAAAATAACATAGGTTGGTTTCTCTAATCTTATCTCATTAGTTTGAATATATAAAAATACATTTCTCTTAAGAGTCTACTCCTCATATTTGTGTCATTAGTCAGACTTTAAAAACCTTAAAAACAGTGTATATAAACCCCTGGCTATTGAAATTTAGAGAATTTTCAGGGATGCCCCAAATACTTTAAGACAGAACAGTATATAACAATGGTCAATTAAATTATTTTCTGTTTTCTGTACTTTGGCCTTGCTTTTGGAAATTGATCCAAATACTTTAAAATGCATTTTAACATTACATGAAGAGTACTTCTTTAAAAACTATAAATGTATATTTTGGCATACAAAAATTTTTTAAACATTTTGGATATGTTCATCTCTATAATAAAATGCCATGTCTTCTGGGGTGTGCTTTTTTTGCTTTTAAGATAAGCTTGTTAATTATATATATATTACCTTGTTTTATTTAGTTTAATTTTACAACAAAACAAGACAGATTTATTGATGAGTCATTGGTTTGTTGAATGTTATCTATAATAGCAAAACTACCAATACATTTTAAGTAAATCACTTTAAATGTCTGCCTTTTCATCAGATTAAATGCCAAGTATTTTTAATAAGTTTGCATTTTTAAATAGCTTAATATTTACAAGTGGCAAAAAGTAGTGAGAGTTCCCATAAACTTCAAAACCAGTTACCCCTATTAGAAACATCTTTCACTAGTGTGGTATATTTGTGATAGTTAATGAAAAATATTGATAATATTAATGAAAGACTATTTTTATTAAATTTTCTTAATTTTCATCCTATATTCTTTTTTGTTTCAGGATCTCATCAGTCATCATGTCTAATTTAAGTAAGCTCCTCTTGGCTATGATAGTTTCTCAAACTTTTCTTTCTTTCTTTTTTTTTTTTTTAATGACATTGACAGTTTTAAGGAGTACCAATGAGGTATTTCATAGACTCTCCCTCATTTGGGATTTCCATGAAAGTTTTTTCTTATAATTAGATTGGGATATTGGTTTGGAAAAGGAAAACCACAGGAGTAAAGTGCCATTTTTATCACACCATTTCAAGGGTACATGCTATTAACATATCTTATCACAACTGACAGAATCATTGATCAGCTGGCTGAGATTGTGTGTGTCATGTTTCGGCACCCTAAAGTTACTCTTTTGGGGAACTTCGGTGGCTCAGTGGATTGAGCATCTGACTCTTGATTTCAGGTCACGTCATGATCTCAGGGTCGTGAGAGTCAGCCCCACATGGGATTCCTCACTGATAGCACAGAGCCTACTCAGAATTCTGTCTCTCCCTCTCTCTCTTTCCCCCTTCTCCACTTGCTCTCTCTTTCTCTCTGTCTCTGTCTCTGTCTCTCTTTCTCAAAAAAATAAAGTTTAAAAAATTAAAAAATGAAGTAACTCTTTTATGCCTCTTTATTTAGTGAATTTTATGAAAGTAAGTCACTAAGAGAAATCTACTCTCAAGGAGCGGGAGTTTACTTCCAACTTTGGGGAGTGCAGTCTCTGCATACTTTTTTTAAATCTTTCTAATGTCTTCTTTATTTTTGAGAGAGAGAGAGAAAGAGAGACAGTGTGAGCAGAGAGGGGTCAGTGAGAGAAGAAGGCCCAGAATTGGAAGACAGGCTTCAGGCTCTGAGCTAGCTGTCAGCACAGAGCCCATCACGGGGCTTGAACCCAGGAACTGTGAGATCATGACCTGAGCCAAAATCAGACACTTAACCAACTGAGCCATCCAAGTGCCCCTGTTTTTCTTATTCTTAATTGGTATAAAAGATAACTGTTTGTTTAAATAATAATAATAATAATAGTAATAATAGCAATGTAGTAGTTGTCACAATGGACTGGAAAAATCTAGACAAGGGTTACACTATATAATCTAATGATCAAATCTAGTCATTTAGTGGGCCAGTGTACCCAGGCTATGACCTCCCCAAGTGAGACCCCCCATAGTATAGTTTTTCCTTCTGCTCCTTAATCTCTTTCCTGGGTATAAAATTTCCAATTATCTGACTATATTCTTGGAACTCTCACCTCTGCTGACTATGTGGTTTTTTTTGTTGTTTGTTTGTTTGTTTTTATTTTTGTTTTTGTTTTCCATGTAGGTGAGATCAGGGGGGCTGGGAGTCAACATTGGGGCAATTCCCCTCTTTCAGCTGGAATAAAACTTAGGCAAAATCCTCCCCCCGTCAAGAATATCATTGTATTATTAAGAAGGATTTGGGTAGATTTCACAGTCATTACTCTGCTGTGTTCATGAAGGAATCTTTCTCTGATATTCTTTATAAGAATCTGATGTAGAGGTGCCTTGGCAACTCAGTCAGTTTAACATCCAACTCTTGATTTTGGCTCAAGTCATGATCTCATGGTTCATGAGATCAAACCCCACACCTGGCTCCGTGCTGGTGGGATTCTCCCTCTTCCTCTCTCTATGCCCCTCCCCCATACTCTCTCTTTTTCTCTGTTTCTCTCTCACAAAATAAATAAATAAACATTAAAACAAGGCAAAACAAAACCTAATGTGGTTCATGGGAGTAAAACACATACAAACAGCTTCTGCCTGTCTGGCCAGTCCACACTCAGTCTCCAGCATTTAAGCAACATCTAAGTATTTCTACTAGTTTAGGTCTCCAGTGGTTTTGATTCCACATTAAGAGATTTAGGCTTTCTCTCAATGGCTGGGTCTTTCTCTCTGGGTTTCAGGATGGCAGTGTTCCCTGCAACCACAGGCCCATTGTAGGTACAGGGGAAAAATAATTATTGACTTTATGTCCAGCTTTTTGTTGTTGTTTTAAGGATGGGAATGACAACTACCAATCTCTTTATGTGTTGGAGTTAAACAGGGCAAATAATTACTTTTTAAATGTAAAATCTTATTAAACTTATTGTGGGTCACTCACTCCCCAATATTTTTGGGAATATAAATATAATAATAGGCTATTTTCTGAAACAGGTAAAAGATATCCCATAGGACTATAAATTTAATAAAAATCTATAAAGATAAGGTGAGGAGTTCTCTGGAAAGACAACACATTTAAAACAAAATTTTTTAATGTTTATTTATTTTTGACAGAGTGAGAGGGAGACAGAGCATGAGCAGGGGAGGGGCAGAGAGAGAGGGAGACACAGAATCTGAAACAAGCTCTGGGCTCTGAGCTGTCAGCACAGAGCTCAATGTGGGGCTCAAACCTACAGACTGTGAGATCATGACCTGAGCTGAAGTCGGATGCTTAACTGACTGACCCACCCAGCTGCCCCAAGAAAACACATTTTTGAACACATGCTTATGAAAGGAGAATGTATTTTTTTAAATAATTATGTTTATTTCAAAAGTATGTAAGTACATTTATTCACATAGCATCAGTCTATAGAAGTCTCCACACCTAGGGAATATTGAGTCTTACAATTTCTACCGTAAATACATTTATACTTGAGCTAAGGAAAGGACAATTCAATTTTAGCTTTTAGGACATTAGCTGATTTATTCAGGGGTCAAAATAAGAATGTTCCCCTGAAAAGCAATGAAATGACTCAGTGCATTCCATATCCCATATATTATTTTTTATAGCTAAGGAGTCCTTGATATTTTTAGGATTGCCTATAGTTTTTAGGTGTGTGTGCCTCTACTGCAAAAATTAGGAAAAAGAAAAGGAAAGAAAGAGAGAAAGAAAGAAAGAAAGAAATGTATGATATGATATGATATATGATAGGATATCTGGAATCTGGTTCATTGTATATTTGGGCGTATGTGTACACTGCATTGTTTTTACAACTCCTCTTCCAAGATTTAAAAGGATTTCTCATAATGTTTCTGCAATGTAAGTAAAATAGGTCAGACAGTATGTGAGCTCAAATGGAAATCACTAAGGAAGACTGCCCACAGACATACTTACTTCTCTTCTTTAGCTTTCTAAATGTATCTACCCTGCTGAATAGAGACTTTCAATAGGGGAATGAAATAACAGGCTATTGTGTAGGTGTTTAAATTGTGTGCACTGACCTAAACCAAAACTGTTAACATAATTCAGAGTCATAAGTTTTGGCAGATGAGTGTGTGACTGAAAAATGGATACTAGGTGGCAAACAGGGTGACATATTTATTCTCAGCTGACTGGTTAATGCAGCTGTGTCCTGTCTGTCCTATATAACTCTGTAGTAAAATTTTGAAGAGGACATTTCTTTATAACAGCATGGTTTGTCTTTTGATATAATATGACTTCATATTATACTAAGATATTAAAATGTAGCATATACATACTCTTTCTTTAGAGAGGAAGAAACAAGATGGAGTGCATTATGAACTATGCTGATAATTAAAGATCAGTGTGCTTTAAACAATGTGTAACTAGTAAAAAATGAGCAGCTAATAAAAGAGGATACGGCCACAAAATGGAACATGAAGATTGGCTAAATTAAGCACTCCTAACAATGCAAGTTTAAGACTGAAATTTATCAAGTTATGGTTATGTTTATACAAGCAATATATCTTTTATACTTTTTACAGGGAATATCATGCTGAAATGGGACTTAGATCAATCAGTCAGTGACATATGCCTGACTTTATGTCCACTGACAGGAAAATTTTGTATATTATCCAAGAGCTACAAAAACTAATTTTCAGTGTCATTTTGTCTCCCTGCTCACACTTAAGTTTGATTTAGAGTGTGAAAGAAATGGCCCTTCATCTACTTGCTATATAAAAGTCACATTTAAGAAATAGGTATTTTTGAGCCAGAATTTCTTCCTTTTTTTTCCAAATTGAAATTTAGGATAGGAGGTTTTTATTGTTGTTGTTGTTGTTTGTTATTTATTTTCTTTTTCTTTTCTTTTGTAGAAAACCCTAGCCTGCTAACTTTAAAGAATAGATTGGGCTGGAGTGGGGGAAGCTTATAAAAAAGAGAAAGAGGCTTAAATGCCTCCTTCTTCCTTGAAACTGTAGCCAGCAGTTAGAAATGGAAAGGAACCTAGAAGGTAATTAAGATAAATCACATTCTGAAACCTTTTAATATTTTTGCCCTAGCATTTGGAACTTGTGGTTTTAGCTTTCTTAGAAAATACACTTCGATGATTCCTGACATTTAAACAATTGTTTGAGAGAAGAAAATAACCATGACAGTAAAAGATTAACTGAACTGTACTCTGGACAGGAAGGAATGTAAATGGGAGTATGTGATTGTAAAGCAGTGCACATCAAAAACACTGTGGTGACAAACAAGTAGACTAAGTGACTTTCAAACTGTGAAACTAGGTCAGATACCAGATCTGGTATGTATCTGTATTAACGGGGTTTTGTTACTTGAATTGTTTAAGTTTGAATA
Source organism: Suricata suricatta (assembly GCF_006229205.1). Taxonomy (NCBI): domain Eukaryota; kingdom Metazoa; phylum Chordata; class Mammalia; order Carnivora; family Herpestidae; genus Suricata; species Suricata suricatta. The sequence continues at coordinate 169,533,727 of NC_043700.1, forward strand.
TTGAAGTTTAGTGTATTTACTTTTGTTTCCGTATAGGTGGCTCAAAATTTCATTTAGAAGTTAACTTTATATTCGTGAAATACTTGAGGCAAGATAACAGCACAAATAAGCAACAGTCCCAGAGTCACAGCGTCATCTAACATGATTCACATTGGATAATAATCACAGCTCATTTGCTCATTTGAGAGTCTTTCCTTTGGATCTTAAAAATAGCCTGATATAATGCAGTCCCTGAGAGGAATATCAACAAAAAGCACTGTTCATCTTCCCTAAATTTAGTTGATAATAATTCCTTGTCAAAGAACCCTTGGAAAAAGGTTAGATTGGGAGATAAGAAGTCTTGCAAAACTCAGTGATTTTAGGAAGATACAGAGAAGAAATAGAGGGGAAAGAGGTGTATGAAAGATGATATCTGAAAAAATATATAAATATATAAAATATAATCAGTAATATAACATATATTATATAATATATAATAAATATATATTATACATACATACTTACTTTACATATACATCCTTAGCTCATATTTAGAAATTATTAAACATGTTGATAGAAACCTCAAAGATTCAACGTCTATCTTCAAAGGTTAGTTGGAGTCACAAACCCAGAAGTTATTATATACACCTTTCATAGAGATTTTTGCAGAGCAAATCTGAATTTAAGTGGTCTCTTACACTTTACCTTTTCATTATTCCCTACCCCTTTTCCCTCAATTGGTCTGCATGGCCTTTCTGCTCTTTATGCACAATTATTTCACCACTTATATCCCATTTGCTCAGCGGAATCCTTACTCTTGGGTCTGAGAATGTTCTTGCTTTAATTTCTGTGGATCCTGTTTTTATCTCAGGTCTCTTGGGGCTTAAGAAAACAGTTTAGACTCTACTGTAACTTCCTAAATTAAGATTCCCCCTTTCAATTACTCCTTCTTTGAATTCTGATTTGTCTTTTTCTTTACTTCTCTGACCAGAACTAGTACTTACAGAGCTGACCAAGAGACATTTTTGTTCCATAGCCTCTTAGACACCTCATCAGCATTGCCCTCTCAAACTCTGTTCTTGGCTTCCTACCTTGCCCCAGACATTCATATGCACCCAGGGAATTACCGTATCGGGCATGTTTATACATGTCACGTTGTCCTGAATTTTTATTTGAAAAATATGATCTTTCATTCCTTGAGGATTTGGGCAGCCATTAAAACGCACCACTTAGAACTTTTGCTGCAAGAAGTGTCATTGATATCACCACCAAGTTCACACTGAGGTTTTGTTCTTTCAAGCTGCTTTCATCCAAGAACTAAGAATGGTTGATCCATTCTGGCAACATGTGGCACCCTTGGCATAAACACACACTCACCTTCTCCTCTAAGAACCTTTCTTGAATCTATAGTTCAAGGCTCTTAGTACACATTCCCCTTTCTTTCCCTCTCTCCTTCAGAAATGTTATATTTGCATCATACCCAAAGACTCACCTGCCTTTTCCCCCTTATTCTTCATGGGTGTCTTACCCAAGCAACGTTTCATTTCCATTCCAGGCTGGTGTTTGCTTTTTGGAAAACTCAGATTGGCAGAAGGATGTAGAATATGTGATCTCCATTCAAAAGCTCATGTCCAATAATGAAGTTTAATATAAAGTAGTAAATAATTTCATGGCTACTTAAGTTGGAAGTATTTGGAATGAAACATCAATTCTGTAGAGTACTAATTATATAATTTTAGACTATAACATCAAGCCTTAAGTTTTCTATTTTCTAAAATAAAAATACCAATATGTATTGCATAGAGGGTTATTGTGCAAAGGAGGATTCCTACATATAGTACATATATATTAAGTGCTAACTTTAAAAGTAATGAAGGAAGAATCAAAACCACACTGAGATAGCACCTCACGCCAGTCAGAGTGGCTAAAATGAACAAAGCAAGAGACTATAGATGTTGGAGAGGGTGTGGAGAGATGGGCACCCTCCTACACTGTTGGTGGCAATGTAAACTGGTGCAGCCGCTCTGGAAAACAGTGTGGAGGTTCCTCAAAAAACTATCGATAGAACTCCCTTATGACCCAGCAACAGCATTGCTGGGGATTTACCCAAGAGAGACAGAAATGCTGATGCA
>NC_043700.1:169535937-169616122 GCF_006229205.1 Suricata suricatta
ATAGCCAAAACATGGAAGGAGCCTAAATGTTCATCACCTGACGAATGGATCAAGAAGATGTGGTATATATTCACGATGGAGTACTACATGGCAATGAGAGGGAATGACATATGGCCTTTTGTAGGAAAGTGGATGGACCTTGAGGGTATCATGCTGAGCGAAGGAAGCCAGGCAGAGAAGGACAGAAACCATGTTTGCACTCATAGGTCTAGCAGGAAAACAAGAGAGACCTAATGGAGAGCCAGGGGGAGCGGAGGAGGGAGAGAGAGTTGGGGAGAGAGAGGGATGCAAAACTTGAGAGACTATTGAATGCTGAAAATGAACTGAGAGTTGAAAGGGAGGGGGGAGGGGGAAAGAGGTGGTGGTGATGGTGGAGGGCACTTAAGGGGAAGAGCACTGGGTGTTATATGGAAAACAATTTGACAATAAAATATTATGGAAAAAAAAGTAATGAATGAAGAATCAGCAATTTTCAGGAAATTCATTTTGAGTACTTGAAGCCATGGGCATCAAAATTAGATTTTTATATTACTTTCTGGGACTGAGGAAATGTCAATGTGAATAAGGAGAAGGGAGATTGGCATAGTTGGCAAGATCTCCTGGAACTACCACTGCAGAGTTAACATTTTCCTGAAAACTCTGGGTGGCTGAAGTCCTGACTTGCTTTCAGGGATTTCAGTAGGTTTTACTTTTTAATAGGAAAGCATCCCAATCCTATGTAAAATTTATCATTAGGACCCCCACAGACATGTGGAAATGGAACTTTTGAAATCTTAACTTTAACTGTGATTTTTGCTTGCACTTGAAAGATTATAGAAATGGCCTCATGTTTAAGTTGCCCCTATCCTACACATGATCATTTGGGGTAATTAGTGCTGTGTCCTTAGGTTACTTAAACCCTTATGTAATCTGATTGATGCGAAAGGAAAACAGACATGGCAATTCAGAATTTTTGTAAGATATATATATAGGGAAAACAGCACTAAAAGAAACTACAGGTGTTTGAGATAGGATTTTGATAAGCAAAAGTCTGCACCATGAAAAAATTATGTTTGCATTTTTGTTTATTATTCAAACAGAATTTTAATATATAAAGAACTTTAATATTTGAGTATTGCAAATTCTTAGTCACATATGTAAAGAATGAGATATATCAGACATGAAATGTCTTAGTTTAAGAACATGATATGCATGACAGAAGAGACGTTTTGAAGTCAAGTCTGTCATTTCCTATAATGTGACTTCCTTAAAGACAGATGGTAATGCAGGTCAGTGATAAGAAAATAATGGACCATGTATATTCAGACAATAAGTTAACACTGCAAGAACAGATTTGGCTTCTTTTTATCAGAGTTTAGCCACATTTTGATTAAGCAGTTAATAATGTTACCTGTGGAGAAGTGTGTGTTGTGTGGATGAAGTCTGGGTTCTTGCATTCCCTGTGAAAAGATTTACAAGAGGATCCATGGTCCAATAAAGACAGCCAGAAGGAAAGTAGCAAGTGCAAAGCAGTTTATTAAAGTACAAGTATGCCCTCAACATGGGGAGTGAGTGGGCAGATTGGGCAAGGTGGAACTGGTCCCTAGATTGCGTTGGGATTGGATGTTTGTTAGGTCTCTCTGTCTGGGCTGAGAGGAGTTAAGAATCCCAGTGGGATTTCTAATGGAGGCTGCTTCCACTCATTTGGGGGGACTCTTCCCACAAGTCCAGCAGGGGAGTCTTTGATCCCACAAGGTTTGTACCAGAACCATCATGATAGCCTTTCTCCATGTTGCGGTAGGGAGGTGCCTATAACCACAATGCAAATGCATTATAATGAGTCTTCAGGATAACCTTAGGGCAGAGGTACAAGAGAAGGGTGCATGCTCTGCACCTGTGGCTCTTGGTCTGTCAGCCCAAGGTCTTGGAAGCCACAAGGTCAGAATATAGAGCCCAAGGGCTTCTAATGTGTGACCTGTCCAGCACCTATCTCTGTCATTCTCTGCTCACGGAGGGAGGGGAATTCCTTCCTCTGCTCATGTCTAGCTACTACCTAAGGAAAATAAGGTGTTACCTCCTAGATTACTGGTGTTATCTAAGGTGATATTTCACAAATGAAAACAACACGGAAGAGAGAGTGGACAGACGGAAATTCTCTAACAGATATATCTGTAATTATATTCTCAGGAATTATATACAGTGATGCTGAGAACAAATTCATATTATTTTAGTAGATTTAATAAATAAGAAATCCCTTGTAATATTGGCAGAAATCAGTTTTAATGGAGTAAAGAACATAAGCTTTCTGAAAAATAGACTAGTAATAACACATATCCACACTGTATATGAATACACAGTGATTTGGGGAGTTCAAGAGAATAAACAGGCAAAAAATAGTCGTTTTTTTTATTAAAAAGTTTTAGAAACTCAGTGTGCCTGAATGGCTCAGTTGGTTACATGTCTGGCTCTTGATTTCAGTTCAGGTCATGGTCTCAGGGTGTGTGAGTCTGATACCCATCTAGGGCTCTGTGCTCACCTGGCAGAGCCTGCTATAAATTCTCTCTCTCTCTCTCTCTCTCTCTCTCTCTCTCTTTCTGCCCGTGCCCCCCCCCACATGCACACAAGTACACATATGCTCTCTCTCTTGCTCTTCTCTCTAAATAAACAACGAAACTTAAAAAAAAATATTTAGAAACTCATGACCAAATCATGCAGTTGAAGTGCAGGAATGAGACATTATACCTAAGAATAATATTGTCAAATTAGAAGGATTCTTTTCCTTCATAAACTAGAGATTAGAAGATTTTTCTGTAAATGGTCACATATTAAATAATTTAAGCTTTAGTCTTTGTTCCACACTACTTTGTTTCTTTCCTTTTTTTTTTTCCTTTTCTTTTTTAAACAACCTTAAATATTTTCAAACTTTTCTTCACTAGAGGTGGAGCATACAATGACCAAAGGCCAGATTTAGCCCAAAGTCGGTGGTTTACCTACCTTTGATTAGTATTCTTGAAATAAAGGTATTCACACCCTCCAAGGAGGGGGTGCATCTGATAAGACAGGACAAATGAACTCCCCTGATAAGATAATGAGTTAAAAATAACAGAAAACTCTACACCAGGTTCTGGGATATCACACATCTCTTAGAGAGGACTGGGATATCTATCTATAAGTGAGAAACTTACCTGATTGGCCTGTCATATGGAAACGCAATCAATACTGTACATCCACTTTCATATTCTAGCTCATACACTTGATTCTAGATGTTTCTTCTTCCCTTTTCGTTCTTGCCCATTTCTCTTCTAGATACAAAATGACTGATAATTTTTAACAGGAATGACTGAATATATTTCCCCCTCTCTTATTTAACATAGCAGATGAAGGAAAAAATTGTTAAAGAATTTGTGGTTATAATGTGATTTTTGTTATTTTTCATAGAGAATTTATTTAACATGGCTTAAATTGAATATAGCAAAAATTCTACACTTAACATGAAATTAGAAAACTGCTTTACTTTGAAATATTTTAACAAACAGAATTATCTACATTACATTTATGGAAAAGAAGGCAAAGGCCTTAAATGCTTTTAGTGTTTCCAACCCACAAATCAAGTGAAAGATTTTAAAAGAGCCTTAAAAGAACATATTTTTGTGGCATTCTGAAATACACTTATTTGGAATGCTAATTATAATCAGCACAGATATTATGGTGTTTCATCTAGAGAATAATGTATTTCACTTTTGACCGTATAGCCTCCTATGATATCCTTATGCAGAATTCACATTTCAATGACAAAAGAGGCCAGAAAAGAAGTCTGTTGATAGATGTTAAGAGCTTCCTCTGGATGCACATCACAATACTTTTTGATCACTCTGGATGAGACATTTTATGCAAGATGCTCCACTTAAATAGAATGTGATTCTAATCCTTAAATGATTGCAGTTTCCAAACAAAATAAGAAAGAAATAAAAGAAAGGGAGATGACATATAAGAATTAAAAAAAGAGAATTAAATTATAACTTATAGAAAAGAGGAAGCAGAAAGAAAGAAGTGGCAAGAAAGATGGATTTTCGAATGTATGAACTAAACACGAACAGTACCAGTCATATAAAATGACAAGCAAAAGCACAAGAAACAAGACACAGGGAAAAAAGCAATTTACAATTTTCAATTTGTTTGACCACTCTGAGCAATCCATGGATTTTATAGTTTCTTTTTCTATTTGAGTAGAGACAATAGTAGAATTGAGTCCGTATGTTCAACAAATACCCTTGGATATTTTTGACATTTTAGCAAATTCATATTGGATCAGTATTTCTGATTTTATGGAATATGACAAGACCATCTGGAATGGGCCTAATACAATAGCCACAACCCACATGTGGCTTCTGAGCACCTTACATGTGGCTTCTGTAGCTAAGGAACTGAAAAATTAATTAATTAAAATTAAGTTCATTTTAATTCCAAGTTAAGAATGTAAGCACTGATAATATTTTTGTGTTATCATATTGCTTGTTTGGCAAGATTACATTTCACTCTAACCATTGTGTTACGTAAGATGATGTTGTATTGTAGTGCCCGTGTTGAATTCAGGAATGGTTTCTAGTATTATAAATAACATCTCAACAATCTAGTTGCTATCAACAAATTCAGTTGGATTGGTGTGTTTTTTTTTTATGCAAAGGTGTAATATTGTAATGTGATTTTCAAATATTTTATGAGAGTGTGAATTACAGTGATGACTATCTAAGCTGTAACTGATAATTGAATGGAAATATTAGGGCACCTGGTTAGCTCAGTTGGAAGACCCTGCAACTCTTGATCTCAGGGTTGTAAGTTAGAGCCTACGTTGGGCATAGATATTACTAAAAATAAAAAATTTAAATGGAAAGATTATTCTAGTTATAAAGAAATACTTTCCAAATTGAAAAAAAAATGTATAAACAAAATTTAAAACAAAAGCGTAGTACCTATGCAGAATACACCGGAGTTTGTATTATGACTACCATCACAGTAATGAATAATAAAAAGATTAGAAGAAGGCTTGCAAATTTCTCCATTAGTGGCCATTGCAACTTACTATGATAAAACAAGCTGAAAATACTGTTAGGTAATATAATATTAAAAACAGCAAGGAGTGCAATAGTAATAAACATTTACAACAAAAGGGTAAATTCCTTGAAATACTTCTGCTCATCATTAAAAAAATTGGTAAAATTGATAACCTGAATTAAAAATTAAATGTCCAAAAATAAAAGGTTTTTAATGATTTTAATAGGGTATGAGCTTATACGTTGGCCAGCTATAAAACAAAGAGTATTTAGGTTTAAAAAAAAAAAAACACTTTTTAATGATAGTATAAGAAGTTGTTATTTTAGGGGCACCTGGGTGGCTCAGTCAGTTAAGCATCCAACGTCAGCTCAGGTTATGATCTCAGGGTCCATGAGTTGGAGCCCCTCATCAGGCTCTGTGCTAACAGCTCAAAGCCTGGAGCCTGCTACAAAATTTCTCTCTCTCTCTCTCTGTCTCTCTCTCTCTCTCTCTCTCTCTCTGTCTCTCTCTGTCTCTCTGTCTCTCTGTCTCTCTCTGTCTCTCTCTGTCTCTCTCTGTCTCTCTCTCTTGCTCTCTCTCTCTCTCTCTCGCTCTCTCTCTCTGTCACTGTTCCACTCACACTCTATCTCTCTCACAAATAAATAAACATTTCAAAAGTATTTAAAGAAACTATTTCAGTTATAGCTGTTTTGTAAGCAAATTATGAAAAGGTTAATAAAGACTATATAAAGTTGTGGGTTTTTTAAGTTTATTTATTTTGAGAGGGGGGGGAGAAAAACGGAAACAAAACCAAAAATACTTGCAGAGGCGGAGCAGGGAGTGAAACCCCACCACTCAGGGCTTTATCTTATGAACCATGAGATCAGTTGGATTAAGCTACCCAAGCACCCCTTAAAATGTTTCTTATTAGATTGAGCCACACAAACACCCCTTAAAATGTTTTATAATTTAAGTAATGGCCAGTAACAAGACTTTTTTATGTTTAATATCAAAAATCAATTGATTCAAAATTGTAACTACTTTTCTTTAGCTTTGGATGAGTTGTGTTTTGTCTAAAAGGAATTCTAAATATCAGTGAGGACGAATGCAACTCATGGAATAGGTATTTAAAAAAATTTTATATCTGTCACAAATTTTTTCAGTGACGTAAGAAATTTTGGTTTCTGGGGCACCAGGGTGGCTCATGTGGTTGAGCATTCAACTTTGGCTCAGGTCATGATCTCACAGTTTGTGGGTTTGAGTCCCGCGACGGGCTCTGTGCTGACAGCTCAGAGCCTGGAGTCTGCTTTGGATTCTGTGTCTCCCTCTCTCTGCCCTTCCCATGCTCATGCTCTGTCTCTTTCTGTCCATAATAAATAAATGTTAACAAAAAAATTAAAAAAAGAAATAATATTTTCTATTAAAATATAAGAAACTTCATTATATTAGATCAAATACCCATGTATAGTGGAATTTTAAGACGAGACAGATGTTTTTCTTAGAGCTTCTTTTCATTCTTTGAGGCATATGGAAAATATTTGTGTTCAGTGAATGGAAGCAGACGCTATAAAAATCATCCTGGGCTTCATGGTTAATATTCTTGCATATATATGTACAAGTGTTATGAATCATCACGTTTATGAAACTGTTGAAAGACATAGAAGATCATGGTGATTTGTCCTTGGCAAAACTTACAGCCTGAATATTAGAACGGTTTTATGAAGATTCACCATTTTGTTAATTCCAATTCAAGATTTTCTTGAAACAAAAGGGATGTTGCTAAATATTCCACAATGAAAAGCAATTTAAGAAAAATAGCAGTGTGATTTATATTTTCTCACCAACATCAAACAAATATGAATATTCCAAACTTGAAGTTCCATGTAAAGAAAAACTGTGTTACTTAGCTAGGCAGGTAAGATAATTTATGATTAAAACTCAACTTTGCAAACAGTGATAATAATTTTACATAATTTCATGACAGGAATCAATAGCAAAGAATTTTCAGCTCTAACCAACAGCATTATATAAACTGTAAAATTTCAAGTAAAATTTGAAAGATATGTCATTGATATTCATAAATTCAGAGATACTTTTCAAATTTATACAAATTTATACAAGGTTCTGAATTGAATGTTAACACAATAAATTGACATAAGAGTGAGTTTATGTAATTAATTAAATAAATGTAATTTTATAGCTGATACTTCTTCTTCAAGCCAAATCAATTACTTAAAAAAAAACAACTATTTCAAATAAATTCAAACATTAAAGGAAAATTATTTTTGATTATCAATTCTTTGTTGGAAAACAATATACTTGGAAGATCTTAGATGCCTAAGTTTATACATTTTATCTGTAAATTTTGTGAAATTTAAATAGAGATAATGTATTTCTCATGAAAATTTAGCATTTACACTGAGACAGTCAGTAAAAATAAAATGTACACAGGATTTCAAAGATAGCATAAAAATATATAAATGCCTCATCTTTATACTGATTCACAATGAAATGTTAACATTTTTAATATATTGGGTTATAAAACATGTTAATAAAATTAATTTCATTTGGGTTTTTTTTTTACTTTTATATGAGAGGATTAACTTAACATTACACAAATTGTTCACATTTTATTTCTATTGGATAGCCCTAATCTAGAGCATATAAGAAAATCAATGTAAAACATAGGTTCTTGTCTTTGTCACAGCATTGTTCAAAGATCAATAAGAGGAACAAAAACACTCAAACTTTTTCTCACTATTTAACCATTGATTTTTGCTTGTAGAACATTGAAGATATTTGTTCATGGGTGTGTATATTTATTTGTTTTGTTTAACAGGCAGTGAACAAAACAAGAATCTTAAAATCCAAATAATCTTGGCTTGTTCACCTAAAACTGTTCTGCGCTGAAAATGATACTTCTCTAAATAATATTATGGAATGTATAGCTATCCTATAGGGTACTCCCACAATTACCTAGGGGGAAAATTAAGAATATATAGTTCTAGGAGAACCTGGCTGACTCAGTCCATTATGCGTCTGGCTTTATCTAGGTCACAATCTCACAGTTCCTGAGTTCGAGCTCCGTGTGGAGCTGTGTTGACAGCACGGAGGCTAGAGCCTCCTTCAGATTCTGCGTCTCCCTCTCTCTCTGCCCCTCCCCAGCTCACACTCTGTCTCTCCCTCTCTCTCAAAAATAAAAAATAAAACATTTAAGAGAAGAATACTTAGTTCTAAATGTTACATTTTTCTCTGAGATTCAGAAAGATTTTATTGGTCAGTCGCATTTCCTGCCTGAAACCCTCTGTTAGCTAAGGTGATGTAACATATAATCATACACTATCTCTGTCATTATCAGCAAAGGAAAATAAAGGTATATATTTTGATCAATAAAATTAAATATGGAGAGAAACAAGATATGCTTGATAGTAATTCATTGTATTCAAGGCTTTCAGAAAAAAAATCCTAAAATATTCTCTTTTCTTTTTAAACAGTTTATTGTTAAATTGTTTTCCATACAACACCCAGTGCTCTTCCCCACAAGTGCCCTCCTCCATCACCACCACCTCTTTTCCCCCCTCCCCCTTCCACCCTCAGTTCGTTTTCAGTATTCAATAGTCTCTCAAGTTTTGCTTCCCTCTCTCTCCCCAACTCTCTTTCCCTCTTCCCCTCCCCCTGGTCCTCCATTAGGTTTCTCCTGTTTTCCTGTTAGACCTATGAGTGCAAACATATGGTATCTGTCCTTCTCCGCCTGACTTATTTCGCTTAGCATGACACCCTCGAGGTCCATCCACTTTGCTACAAATGGCCAGATTTCATTCTTTCTCATTGCCATGTAATACTCCATTGTGTATATATACCGCATCTTCTTGATCCATTCATCAGGTGATAGACATTTAGGCTCTTTCCATGTTTTGGCTATTGTTGACAGTGCTATGAACATTGGGGTACATAGCCCCTATACATCAGCACTTCTGTATCCCTTGGGTAAATCCCTAGCAGTGCTATTGCTGGGTCTTAGGGGAGTTCTATTGATAGTTTTTTGAGGAACCTCCACACTGTTTTCCAGAGCGGCTGTACCAGTTTACATTGCTACCAACAGTGTGGAGGGTGCCTGTCTCTCCATACCCTCGCCAGCATCTATAGCCTCTAGATTTGTTCATTTTAGCCACTCTGACTGGCGTGAGGTGGTATCTCAGTGTGGTTTTGATTTGTGTTTCCCTGATGATGAGTGGTTGAGTATTGTTTCATGTGCCTGTAGGCCATCTGGATGTCCTCTTTGGAGAAGTGTCTGCTCATGTCTTCTGCCCATTTCTTCACTGGGCTATTTGTTTTGTGGGTGTGGAGTTTGGTGAGTTCCTTGTAGATTTTGGATACTAGCCCTTTATCTGATATGTCATTTGCAACTATCTTTTCCCATTCTGTCAGTTGCCTATTAGTTTTCTTGATTGTTTCCTTGGCAGTGCAGAAGCTTTTTATCTTAATGAGGTCCCAATAGTTCATTTTTACTTTGATTTCCCTTGCCTCTGGGGATGTGTTGAGGAAGAAATTGCTGCGATTGAGGTCTAGGAGGCTATTTCCTGCTTTTTCCTCAAGCGTTTTTATGGTTTTCTATCTCACATTCAGATCCTTTATCCATTTTGAGTTTATTTTTGTGAATGCTGTAAGAAAGTGATCTAATTTCATTCTTCTACATGCTGCTGTCCAGCTCTCCCAACACCACCTGTTGAAGAGGCTGTCTTTTTTTCATTGGATACTCTTTCCTGTTTTGTCAAAGATTAATTTGCCATACACTTGTGGGTCCAATTCTGGGCTCTCTATTCTATTTCATTGGTCTATGTGTCTGTTTTTGTGCCAATACCATACTGTCTTGATGATGACAGCTTTGTAGTAGAGGCTAAAGTCTGAGATTGTGATTCCTTCCATTTTGGTTTTTAAAATATTCTTTTAAGAGTTAGTAAAAATCTCCAAATACTTTGAAATTATGCAAAATGCTTAGAAACAATACATGAACCAAAGAAGAAATCTCAAGAAATTTAAAACTATTTAACTAAATGCCAACAGAAACTAAAAACTTGTCAAAGTTCGCAGTGAAAGCAGCACTGGGAGGGACATCCATTGCATTGAGTGCATATATTAGAAAAATAAAAGATCTAAAATCAATAATCTAAGCTGCCATCTTAGGAATCTTCCATTTTAGGAATCCTAGAAGCAAATTAAATCCAAGTAAATGAAAGAAAAGAAATAATAAGAAATTAGAAGGGGTGCCTGGGTGGCTCAGTCGGTTAAGCGTCCAGCTTCGGCTCAGTCATGATCTCACAGTTCATGGGTTCGAGCCCTGCGTTGGGCTCTGTGCTGACAGCTAGCTCAGAGCCTGGAGCCTGTCTTCAGATCCTGTGTTTTCCTCTCTCTCTGACCCTCCCTTGCTCATGCTGTCTCTCTCTCTCTCAAAAATAAATAAAAACATTTAAAAAATTTTAAATAAAAAAAGAAATTAGCGTCAACATTAATGAATTCAAAAATAAGAAGTCAAAAGAAAGAAAAATCAACAAAATCAAAAGCCGTTTCTTTGAAAAGATCTCTAAAATCAATACATATCTAGCCAGGCTAACAAGAATAAGCAAACAAACAAACAAAAAGGCACAAATTACTAACACCTGAAGTGAATGAGAAAAGAACAATATAGATTTCATGGATATCAAAAGGATAAGAAAAGAACAGTATGAATGACTCTATTCTCATCAAGTTGATAACCTAAATGAAATGGACTAATAACTTGAAAGACATAATCTGCCAAGGAAATAAAAGACAATCAAAAAAGTCTTAGATCTATTAAAGAAATTTAATCAGTAATGAATCTTAAATAAGTGAGTGAATCCTAATATCACTTATGGATTTGAGATGATAATGATATGGTAATGTAGTTTCACAAATTGTAACAAGTGTACCATTCTGATATGCATATAAATATTTGGGGAGATTATGCATCTGAGGGGCAGGGGCTATAAGAAAACTCTGGACTTTCTGCTCGAGTTTACTGTCAATCTAAAACTACTCTTAAAAAATAGTGTATTTGAAAAGAAAATATGACTATATCAGTCCTGAAAATCCAGGTTGATTCAGTTCAAATTAAAATTTTTTGACCATATTTCATGTTGCCTGTTTTCTACTATATTCCATGTTGCCTGATAACAGAGATTATAGTTATAAACTGGTAAAAGAAGTATTTAAGAAGGTCAGAGGAAAAATATAATTCTTAAGATTGAAAGTAGGAAAAAAAAAGAAATGCCTTTGCATATATTTTTACTCATTTCTAAGGCAAATGCACTTAATGTTCATAAAAGATTTGAGTTGTTTCCAAAGAAATATCTAATCCATGCTCTTTATTTCAAAATAACCAAAAGACTGATGCAAAAATCAAGCAAACAAATTGCATCTTGGAAAATTACAAATACAACCAAAATTCCTTTAGGGATTCCATTCCATGAAGGGCTTTGACATACATGACCTGTCAGCCAGCCTTAGCTTAAAAACCAACTGTTAGCAGAGATGTTTTCTCATATGATATGTAATTCAGTTGTTTCTACCTGTAGTAAAGGAGTATCACAGAGATTATCATATCACTGTCACTGTCTTTACACAAGATAGTATGTTAGTGGGACCCAGCAATCTGTACCAGTGATGAGGTATTAAAAATAAAATAGAAACTTGGACTTGGGTTCCTGTCCTCACTCTACCAATTCAGCTTGACCTTACCAATTATTTACTGGCTATTTTGAAGATAAAATGATGTGTATGAGTAGCAATTTTTTTAATGTTAATTTTTAGAGTAAGAATAAAAGTTGATCTTGTGGGCTTGTGGTCATTTGTGTCATCAAGGGTGTTTAGTAAGTTATATAGAAAGAAAAAAAAACTTTTGAATTTGGTTGAGTTAAATTTTAACAAATTATTTTACAGATAAGGACCTGTTAGGGAAGCTATGCTCTCGTATTGGCTTAAATAAGTCCAAATAATAAAGCTAAACTGTGCAGTCACTTTGTGCTCTTGTAAATAAGATACAGTGTGTGTGTGTGTGTGTGTGTGTGTATGTGTGTGGGGGGGGTAATCTTAAGTATACATACTGTAAATAGTACATATCCCCCTACACACACACCCAATAAGGAAGAGCGGACTATTTCCTTTTAAATGAAATAATGCAATACTAACTCATATATACTATTTATCTAGTATTTGACAGACACTGAAATAACCTCCCACAATAGATTATCCCTTGTAAATTTTACAAATAAGTATCATTAACCTTACTTTTAAAATGAGGAAACTGAGGCTCAGAATGTTTCAATAACTTGCACAAACCCCTCTTGAACTAAAGCTGCTGTTTTGGTTTTTGGAAAACTTCACACTTTCAGCAAGGCCCCTTGACTATACAGTAAAACCTTGGATTGCGAGCAGCTTGTTCTGCAAGTGTTCAGCAAGACAAGCAAACATTCCTAATACATTTTAACTTGATAAACCAGCAGTGTCTTACAATAGGAGTAGGACATGATGCCTGATGTCACATGATCAAAACTGAGCCAATGGTTCTTGAAATTCACTTTGATGTACTAGAGGGCTTTGGATTACAAGCATGTTTCTGGAACGAAGTATACTCACAAACCAAGGTTCAACTGTACTTTGTGGACTTTTTCATTGTTTAACATGACCTAGGCTTTTGAGAGTTAGATATGGTGATATAGTTGAAATAATTCTTGATAGGTTACTTCCTGTCTGCCCTCTACTGACTGAACGTAGGAGGCACCAAGGGCTTGCTCATTTTCTTCTTTGAGGGAAGAAATAATAAATCCTACTGCACATAATTTTATGTTGCAAAACTGCCTAATAGCATCGTGTTTTCAGCATTGTATTAAACCTAATATAATTGCAAATGTATAGCTTTCTAGCAAAGGCGAGGTTTTCTTCAGTTCTTTACTCATCTTGTGGAAACTTCTCAGTATTGTTCAGCACAAATCATTATAATAGATTAGAGAAGCATAGAACTGCTTACTGGTGTTTTTAGTACAATATAAACAGTAAACGCAAATAATAACCCAATGAATATGGTCATTAGACTGCCCATGACTCAAAGAATAAATTATGCCCACAGCTTTAATTTGCATCATAAAATCAAATTATTTTTAAAATACATAATGATGTAAATAAGTATAATCTTGAATAATGATTTTTAACCAGAAAGAATAATCACAAATTTATGTGACCTAAACATTATGTATATTTTCAAGCATGTCATTTCCCATAACACATTTGTCTGACAAGCTATTTCTAACAGAAAATCCTGAAAGACTATTTTTTTACAGAACGTCTATAACAAAATATAGGATTTCTATATATCCACATCTGATTCATACAGTTTTTCTCATTTTTCCTCCCAGCATCACTCAGAACCTTTATTTCATTAAAATCCTATAGATCTTCAAGTCTTAAAATATAGAGTTTCATTTTATGTTATTCTTCTGCTAATTTCACATTTAAAAAAGTCATGGTTTTCTTCATATTACCATACATTTTTCCTTTTTAAATCCAGTTCCCCATGTCTCCTCTGATCCTATTTTTCAGTGACAATAACAGAACTGCTGGGAAAAAATCTGTTTTTCTAAATTATGTATGAAATTAATGTTGAGGTATCAGCTTAACTCCTTGTAAAAATCTGTGAAAATAAAATGTGAGTGCAGCAGACAAACTTGAGGTCCCAGGTCAGAAAATTCTAGTTGACTTTGCCTCCATTTGACTCTAAGAAAAAAAAAAGATACAAAGTAAAATGGAAATTGAGTAGAGATTAAATCCAGTTTTTCTAATAAACGTGAATAGGTGTTGCCATGAAGCATGTAGTCTGAAAGAGCTTCCTGTTCTCTTGGGAGGACAGGCGTGTTTATGAACACTGGAAATGTGAGAGCACTTTTAGATAGCAAACGGTGATCCTGCACATAATAATCCTTTTGTTGTTTCCAGGCCCCCGGATGTCTCTTTGCTTCTCCTGCACAGTTTTCACACAGACAACAGCTGCACCCCTGTTATTCTTCAACAAAACATGTTCTGTCCTTTGTTCTGTTTGTAGGGTGAGTTAAGGAGAAAATAAAATGTACTTTATTCTACCCATTAGTTTTTACTATTGCTTAAAATTTAGCTTTTTAAAATATTTTTATATGTTTCCTTATTTTTGAGAGAGACAAGAAGGGGCAGAGAAAAAAGGAGACAGCAGATTGAAGCAGGCTCCGTGCTGACAGCAGACAGCCCAGTGCGGGGCTGGAACTCATGAACCTTGAGATCATGACCTGAGCCAAAGTTGGACGTTTAACTGACTGAGCTACTTAGGCACCCCTAAAATTTAAATTTCTGATAACAGTTTAAAACACTTCTGCTAGGTAGCACAAGAAGGGCAAAAAACATGCACACATGCATAAAGATATGTCCTCCATCCATATCTATATCTGTATTCCTTCATTTAATGAAGTGAAAACAGGAGTAGCTTAGGGCTAGTTTTGAATTTGACCTGTATTGTATAAGTGTCCTCCCGATGACTCCATAACCTTCAAATTTAAAATCAGGTGAAAATAATTTTTAAGGCATTAGTTTCATAATAGAGCATTATTGACAAATAATACTAACAAAGGTGAAATCCACATGGTCTATTGCACATAACCAAAGTATACCATTTGCATTTACTCTTGTAACAAACTTCAAATTTTCTAACTTTGTTCAACTAAATTTGCAAAACTAATGTTGCATTAACTTTTAGTTAAGCTAATTCTTACCTCATTTTCCCATTTGTATTTAAAAAAGCTCTTAGTGTTGAAATTCTATCCCTATTTAAGCAAATCTCTTCCAATAAAACTACTTCCTCGAATTGCATTATTTGCCATACAGTACTTTATTTCCTCTTCCTAAATATTTGATAAACATTATCTGGAACCAATTAACACATTGATCATTTCAATGTTTATTAAAACCCTCTTAATGACTTTTAAGGAAGAAACATGGTCGTATTTACAAACATTATGTAGCGCATTAATCTAGGACATCATGCAGAGAAAAAAGACATTTAAGGAATAATTCATTGGTTGTATAAAAGTGAGTTTCGTTAGCAGCTTGGTGAAATATTCTCAGAATGCTGTTATAAATATAATAACAATTTTCTGGTAGAGAAGTCAAGACAGCTTAGGGAATTGGTAAGGAGTTATGGGTGAAATTCTCAAAGGGTGCTGTAGAGGCCCCAAGAAAGGGCTTAAATGCACTGGACCGAGGTAAGCAGCTGCATTTGATTTAGCAAGTAATAGTGCGGAACACAGGAAAAGAAAGAACTGAGGAACACGTAGCACTTCTGTCCGAGCTTCGTTTTATTTATTTATTTATTTTATTACTATTTTTTTCTGAAGTCCAAGGACATCATTCTTCCAAACTTTTGAGGTTGTTTTTCTTCTTAACAAAGTATCATTTTACTTTGTGCTACTAAATATGCGTCAGTTTTAATGCAACCCTTTGCTGCTCTCTCAAGAAGGGAATGAGATTGATGCGTGTAAATGAAAACTCAAAACTTTCCTTTCCCCTTCTCTGCTACACACTAAGACATGATTTTCAGCCTTTGCTTCACCTTCTCAAGGATGAAGGTGCTCAAGTCAACCATTTTGTTCAGGAGCTCCTGGATGGATCTTGACGGTGACAGGACCAGGACAAAGCCGCAGTATGTGGGGTAGTCAATGTTCTTACCTTTGCTCTTGGAGACAGTTGTAACTGGTGTATTTGACAACACGCAGCATCGCTTTAGAGCCCCATATGTTAAGAATGATTTCATGCAGTCATTTAAGCATAACCTTCCCTGGCTGCCTAAAACTCAGCAGGATTTCAGAGACTGGAGAGTCATAGTTCTTTGGGTTCAGACAGCTATGGTGACCTCTTCAAAGCCTCACAGAGATTAGGCTGTCATACCTTGTCAGGTGATCTGTGTTTTCAGAGCTTTATCCTTGTAAAGGATTTAAAGTGTTCTCATTGCTGTAGAATTTCTGAAGTCACATCTTCCAGCTTTCATTTCCACTTTCCCCTTCATATATGGCCTTTTCTCCATCCAAACATCCCATCACTGTTTATAGACCTCCTGCTGCATCTCACCAGGACACCAAGGTTCATATAATCTCCGCAGGTTAGAACCATTCCATCCGCAAACCAACTCCACAATTCATCTGAGCCCATTGAAACCATGCTCATTATCCAAAGTTCAATCCATATGTTTTCTATGTACTAGGAACCTACAAATAATTCTAGTTATATTAGCTATGGCATGTACATTAGATTTCTTGTCTCACCTGTATCAGTTAAAAGAGGCAATGTATCATAGTGATTGAGCTGAGAAGCTAGAATCTCCTTACATGCACTCAACTGTGGGCTGTTAATCTTAGCCGCCATACGATTTTGAACAAGTCTGATGTCTGCACTTTAGTTTCCTCATTGGTAAAATCAAAATAATAGTACTTAATAGAAAGGATTTTTAAGATGATAAAATTGAGAGAACACCCACAGCTACCTGGAGGCATGTTTAGTACAAGCTAACAGTTATAACATTAGACGTCACTATTAGTGCTATTGAATGTACCAGTCTTGGATATACTGATTACTCAAAAATAGTGAACTTGTCAAGTATACTAAACTCTCAGAAAGAAGCGTTCTGTTGTCTTAATGTTTGTATCTTCTATAACACTGTATTTCCTTGTACATGTTGATACTTCAACAAACACTTGTTAAATTCTGTCCATTGTCAGGCTCAAGTAGTAATTTTGAATTCTTTGGAAGTGGAGACTTTCCCTTCTCTTGATGGCTCAATATGTTTTCACCATAATCAGTCAATAAATGGTGTTTGAATGAAAGACTAAAAAAACTTAATGAATGAAGAAATCTTGCTATACAATATTTTATAATTTATGTGTTTATTTTGACAGAGAGACAGACAGAGAGACAGGGAGGGGCAAAGAGAGAGGGAGAGAGAATCCCAAGCAAGTTCCACACTGTCATGATGTGGGGCTGAAACTCACAAACCATGAGATCATGACCTGAACTGAAACAAAGAGTCAGATGCTCAATTGACTAACCCATGCTGGTGCCCGACTATCCAATATACTTTTTATGTGTTTATGTGCATGGTTTTTTGGTCCTAGCATATCTGTCTTACAAAATTATGACTCACACATGCAAATATAATTGCATTCATTTTAAACCAGACCAGAATTTGGAAAAGAAACTTAGGAGGCATACATGATGTCAAGGAAAATTCTTCCTATTGACTCTATGGACTTGGTGGGATCTGGGGAAAATGAGGCTTGGAGAATTGAATAGTGGACAAATTATAAATTAACATGTATTTTGCATGGTTTAGATTATCTATGAAATAATTTCAGCATTTAGGGGGAATCCCTCAATATTTCTTTTAAGTTGAGAAATTTTAAAATGAAATTGAGAATACAAATAAATCAAGTTTCAGGCAATAAGAAGAAAGAAGTATATTTTAATAAGAAGTCAATGGTAACAACTGGTTGTCTGTATTTGTATGCATGATCACTATATAATAGGTTAAATTAAAGTAAAAGACATTTCATAAAACCTCAGTTTCTCCCTTCAGAACCCTGCAAAGTCTGTTTTGTTGTTCTAATTTCACAGATGAAGAACTTTTAGTCAAGGAAATGAAGTCAAGGTCACAAGTTAGTGAGTGGCAACATTGGGTATCAAATCAGAGTTTGAACTACAATCTAAGCTCTCACAGTTTTCTACTGCATTACATTTAGAAATGACTTACAGGAAGTAAGTTCCATAAGCATGATTTAAGTCAAGAAAAATTAGAGAACATATTGTCTATGCTACCTCAATCCATTTGAAGTAACTATTTTATAGCAGCAATTCAAATAATAGTGAAATATAGAAAGCAATAGTCATTCCTTCGAGGGTAGAAAATACTACCCAAAAGGCTCTTTCCTCAAAATAAGGATTTGGGATTTGAAACCTCATAAATTGAACTACAAACTCTTTTATTGCTTTGATGTGTTAAAGGTTATTCTGTTTTGAGACCCTCTTGATAGCTTTACCTTTTCTTAGTAAGTAGTAATGATTACTGTTTAAGAATGCATTAACTACATGTACTGAATAATTATTATGACACATGTGGACATTAAACTAACAGTTAATGCATTGGCACAGTTTAGTATAGACTTCTTCACTGTATTTAAACAACTTATAAATTGAGAAAGCAGGAGAGGGGAAGGAGGGCAGAGCTGGCACGAAGGGTAAGGGGGAAAAGATGAACGGGAAGAACCTGAGGACAATCAGGATGGGCTGGGAGCAGGGTCGGGGAGGTGTCTGGGACAGGCATGGGTGAAAAGAAGAGGAAAGAAGAGGAAAGGGTGGAAAAGACAGAGATAGATAAGGTTTGAAATTTGTCAATACCTGAACAAGAACAAAGCCTTTAGAGAATTTCTTAAAAAGATCTTTTGGGTCACAAAGGCGCTCCTAATACTAGAAGTGATTAAAGCAAAAGCTGTCACTTCCCCTGTCAGGAATGTGATTCTGAGACCAAGAGATGTTCCCTCAGTTTTCTGTCCGAGCCAGCTGTTAGTCAGCATACTTTTATTAGGTAAGTTAGATTTTGTGGAAAAGAGAGTCTCTTAAGGTTACATTGGTAATTGGGGTGTGCTGTAAGGAAGCCTAAGAAAGTGAGTTAGGAGTTGTATAACACATTCTCTCAGAGAATGGAAAGAGAATCTGAGATAGAGTAATGTGTTATATTGTAACCTCCAGAGTCGAGAATTTTCCAGTTTTTCTTTAGTCTCCTGCCATATCTGCTTCTTCTTTTTTTTTAATATTTATTTATTTTTATTTTTTATTTTTTGTTTATAGTTTATTGTCAAGTTGGTTTCCATATAACACCTAGTGAATGTCTGCTTCTTCAAATTTTAATTTTTCTTTCCCTCTTTCTTTTCTCTTGGATTCCTCACAAACACTGTTTTGCTTACTGTCTTTTTTTTTTTTAATTCATTTATTTAGTTTTGGGAGAGAGGGAGAGAGAGAGAGAGGAGAGAGAGAGAGAGAGAGAGAGAGAGAGAGAGAGAGAGAGAGAGCGCGCACAGGAGGAGGGAAGAACAGAGAGAGGGAGAGACAGAATCCCGTGTGAGGCTCAAGCTCACAGACTGTAGGATCAAGACCTGAGCCTAAATCAAGAGTCCCGCACTTAATTGACTGAGACACCCAAGCACCCCCTGTTACTGTCTTTCTGTAGCATCTCTCTTCTCTTCGTTCAGCATCATTTTAGTTTTCATTCTAAAACCCACACATTCCCTATGAGTCTCACAGCTTAGAGCATCCATATAAGTTAGGGTTTCCAAGCCTGGAAACAAAGTCAAGAGTTAATGCTAAATTGATACTGAAGATAATTGTATCTTTCTTGATGACTGAAAAGCTACTTCGGGATTCTGAAGTACCCCAGAGTCATCCTTAAATGCATTAATTATCTTTCCTATTATTTGTCATTTATTTCTTTCACATAAAAGTCAAGTGGGAAAATAAATTAGTGAGTTGAACTTTCAAATAACCTAGAATCCACATAAATGAGAATATATTGTAATTGTGTGTTTTGTAATTGAAGAGTCATTTCCTCAGATATAAGATTAATGACCTCTAACTTGATATCTGATTCCAATTCTAAGATTTCTATGATCTACATGAATACAGCTTGGAGTTTATCACCACTCTTTAATGATTGCTTTCCTACAGTCATATTTAAAACTTGGATTTTATTTCCTATACTAAATACCTGAATTAGTCAAGAACTTGAAAAGTGATTCCAATATTTTGCATTCATGTGATAGTAAAAATCTGAAAAATTTTCTTAAACTCTGAGGAGTCCTTGAGAACTGTACAATCACCAGGAGAACATGGGAAGGCTGATCTTCCCTATTCTAAGACCCAAAAGAAGGTCAAACTATTACACATAGCCTTGGTGTTTGTTTCCTCTGCTCTGATTTACCATTTTAAGGAGTGATATCAGGATGCTAATTATTAGCCTCAAATGCATTTTACAAAAAACAGAAATAATTCATAGTCTGATTTAATTTCAAAACTAGTTTATTCACATGATTTGGTCACTTATGCATTCTTCTTTTAAAAGCTTCATTATTATCTATGCATGCTGTACTGGGTACTCTTCTATGTACCCAAGGTACAGTACTGAACAAAACATACAAAAATCCCTGTCTTTACAGTTTCGTCTCATGGCATTCTAGAATGTCTTTAAAATACATTTCACTTTGGACAATTATTTTTCAGACATTCTTTTATGTCATTCTATGTTTTGTTTTTCACATTTTAAATTAAGTATCATGGAAACTATGTGGAAGCAGGATGGACATATTTCACCTAATTTATAAAACCACCAAACATTGGACTGTTTATGCCCTCAAATGAGCAAAATAGCAATGTGTAGAATTTCTTTGCTGTTTTTAAATTTACTATTTACTCAAAAGATAGAGGAATTGTGCGGAGAGAGCTTTTCATTACAATATTCAGATTAATTGAAAGATTACAAATAACTGATAAGCAATACAACCAGAACAAATAAGCAATTTTCCACTGACCATTAGGAAGGGAAATAATACCTTTTTGCCTTCACTCTCGAATAGATTAAATAAATAACAAGCATTTGCAGCTACATTGTCATTGGTTTCACTTGAAAGCAAAAACCTTTCTAACTCACTTGTGGCTTTGGTTTTGACTGACTTAAATGGTCTTCCCATTGCTTATATAAAACACTTGATAGGCTACCAATGACTGGTCATTGTAATGTGTGCACACTGAACACTTACCCTGCTTTGGTTCAACTCCATTCATTCTGGCTACATATTAAATGTTGAAGAATTATGCCTTTGCTTGAAAGAACATTTGACCTAGAACACATAAAATTATATTTGTCTAAGGCACATTGCATTTTCTCAAGTTACAATGCACACAATAAACTATACGTAAACTCTACTACCAGGAGCAAAGTTGCTACCTAATTTGGATCAAAACAAAGCAAAAACTTCACTACAATTGTTTAGCATTAACTAATAGTTTTTTTTTCCATAAACAATAACAGAAAGAAAATGTTTCTTCTTCCAGAGGCAAAGTTAAGAGAATGTTTCTCCTTTCATCTTTGCACAGTAAGGCATTGACACTCAGTAAGGCATATATATTGAATTATTGGTAATCAGTGTGATTTTTATAATTTAAATAAATAAATAAACAAACAAATAAATAAATAAAGGTGCTTGGGGTGCCAGGGTGGTTCAGTTGGTTAAGTGTCCAACTTTTGATTTTGGCTCAGGTCATGATCTCATGGTTCATGAAATGGAGTCCTGCATCAGGGTCTAAGCTGACAGCAAGAGCCTGCTTGGGATTCTTTCTCCTTCTCTCCCTGCCCTTCCCTCGTCATGTTCTCTCTCTCTCAAAATAAATAAATAAACTTTAAACAAATTTTAAATAAATTTAAAATATTCACTTTTTTCTTTTACCTTCACAGAATTTCTATTAACTAGCAAATTATATAAAGTGACTTCACTCAAACAATGCAGTAAGGTTAGCATAGTAATATCTACTGTAGTTTGGGGGAAATTTAAAAAAATAAAACAACATGAGATTTTGATAATATATGCAATTATCTTTATGTTGTTATCAATAGATCATGTTTTTGCATAACCTAACATTCTGACAGACTGGTGAATACAGTCTGCATGAGGAGGACCACAGCCCTTTGACATTTGTTTCTGGCTACTGTTCCAACTTGTATCAGTGTACCAGTTTGAATAGATGCTTGTGATTCTCCTACACATGGTTGTGATGAATTTAGAATTTTTAAAATTTTTTGAAATTAATTAATTTATTTGTAATATTTGTTTTTGAGAGAGAGAGAGAGTGCAAGCAGGGGAGGGGCAGAAAGAGAGACAGACACAGAATCCCAAGCAGGTTCCAGGCTCCCAGGTTAGTGCTTATCTATTCATTGAGGCAAAAGTGTATCTTATTCCTTGATTTGCACATATTTCATTATCAACAATACCCTTAAAATATTCCCAAGCTAAGATTATTATTTATTATCATTTTATCACCACATGAGAAATTGTAAATGTGGCACTTTTACATTAAATATATAAATAACAGTCTATTATATCTCTGGGAAATATGCTGAGAGTGAAATAGGCAAAATAGAGTAAAATTTAAATTCTCTATATTTCAGCTTTAATCAGTCAAGCTCTGCTATTTCCAAAGTACATCAAGCTGTAAAATATTTGAAAATTTGGTTATACCACTTTTCTAAAAGTTAAATTTCACTCAATACTAAAGTTTAGTATGAAGTATTTTATAACTATCATCATATATAACTTAGTTGTTTTATACAACTAATTACAATTAAACATCTAAAAGATATTTTGGGGTACACCGTTGTATAAACCAATGAGTAGTTTCCAGCTTTTACTCTATTTCCAAGATACCAAGTATCTTGTTGAATGTGAAGAATTCAGGGGTACCTGGGTGGCTCAGTCGGTTGAGCATCTGGCTTCAGGTCAGGTCATGATCTCACGGTTCATGGGTTCGAACCCCGTGTCAGGCTCTGTGCTGACAGCTCAGAGCCTGGAGCCTGCTTTGGATTCTGTGTCTCCCTGTATGTCTGCCCCTCCCCCTTTCATGCTCTGTCTCTCTCTGTATCAAAACTATATAAAACATTAAAAAAAAAGAAAGAAAGAAAGTGAAGAATTCAATCAGCTGTCTGTAATCTCAGTGCCTCCCAAGAGATAAATAAATAATTTTACTGTTTGGAGCAATGTGTTTGTTATCATATCACTAGAAAGATAACATATTAAGGTCAAATGAATGATAATTGTTCAAAGAGTAATCTGTTAAGGATGACTGTATTTGCATGTCCCTACATCGACCCTACATTAGAAGGTCCCAGAATTGTGCATTTCAGTATCCTTGTTTTTTGATATTAAGTGTGAGTGTAACTGTGAATAGTGAGGTGTTATTTTTGACACTTGTGTTGGGAGTTTATGATAGTTAAACAGATATATTTATTGTCCTTCTAAAAGACATAGGTATACATAATTTGAATTTAAAATAGACTATTTTTTCATATTAAATGCAGATTAGAACCCAGAAGTTGTTAGAGAAGAAATAAGAACTGTTGAGTGTCATCAATTGTAGCAGGTAAACAAAGATAACTCAGTATGTCCTTGTGTTTTGGGAGAACCTGTGGTTTATCAGAATGATGATAGTTCCGTTTCTCCTTAAAGTCAAAAAATACAGTGTACATAATCCTAATCCTCCATGTAAAGGAAAATGGATAACTTGGCCTCTTTCAGAACTGCCATGTGGCATCAGTTCACATAATATGTAAACATCTGGCATAAATTGAATTTCAGTATTTCCTGAACTTTAATTAACGTGGATCATCTTCTACTCTTTGCCTTTACTAATAGACTCCTTGTGATATACTCTCCAGCTCTCAAAATGATTTGTTGGAAAGCAAAAATTATGATTAATCCAATAATTATATTAAGGTACTTATGAAGTAAACATTACATGTCCTTCCTTTCTTCAGATTCTACACTCCCATAAACCATTTACACCATATACAAACACACACCCTTCCATTGTCAATCTTTCTGTATCTCTCAGTCTCTTTCTCTCTGTCTCTCTGTCTCTCTCTGTCTCTCTGTCTCTCTGTCTCTCTGTCTCTCTCTCTCTCTCTCTCTCTCTCTCTTTCTCTCACACACACACACACACACACACACACACACACACACACACATACTAGTATCTATTTCTCTCTGTCCATGATTTGGAAAACTATAACTGATGGCATCAAGAAAAGGGCAATCTGTGAGTTTCTTAACACAATAGAGTTGGAACAGCAGTTCAAGTAACAATGCAGGTACATGTACTTTTCCGCAGCTTTGCACTGCCCATGCCTGACATTCAGGTATCACTGGCACATTTGTATGTGTCCAGAGATGGAGCCCTTCTCTTTCTCTTGTTTGTTCATGTCAACATTGAGGCTTCTTCAAAAATTGTCATGAAGAGTGGACTTAGGCAGTGGGTTCCCTAAATGGAAAGAAAGAACTGGGTAACAGTGCAATGGTCTGACTTGTGATTGCTTATCATATATAACCTTTGGATTCCCAGAAGTCATTGAAAGGCATTTTCCCAGAAGGCAGCAGAGCTCTAGTGAGAGAGGCCCACTCGGCGACCTTTAAATTACATCATATATTTTCTGGAATGCAGGAAATACTTTTTGCAATAACTATTCTTATTTTTATTATCAGTTTACACTTTCATGTTGAATAAGTCCAAGCCAAGACATTTACATTGTTCTTATATTCTAGCTCTCCAAGTCTCATAGTCACAACTGCCACATTATCCACCCCCCCATTAACTACTACTATTTTTCCTCAGTTAATACATATGCTAGGTTTGTAGACACATGAAAGAAAAAATTATCACACAAAACTTGTGTGTGTTCCCTTTTCTCAGATAAGTTGTGTCAGTGTCTAATTTCTTTCCTTCATTTTGTTTTTACCATTTTAAAATGCCAACCAACCAAGAAGACAATAGACCTCCCTTAAGATTTGAGATCTCAAAAAAGTATGAAAACAATATAATTGGTTTATTTTTAATAGAAAGTTAACAGAAAGTTAAGTTTATTTCAGTACATATACCCCAATATGTTAAACAATGTTAAGCAAATATAATTAGAAGATTTTATGAAAGCTTAGAGCAAGCTAATCTGTGAATGGACCACAATATGAATAAACCAGTTTCCTTGGCAGAAACAGGCAGGGGAGTAGCCAAGATGTTCTAAAGAAATGCTTTATACTTCATATTATTTACACTTACTTTTTTTCATATGAAAATAACATAATCACTGTAACAGAAAAATAAAATGCTGTTACTAGTGAATCTGAATTGCATTCTTTTGAAAGCAAGGAAAACATTTATGTTGTGCTTATATTCCAATAACAATATATACATATGGATTCTGGTAAATATTTCAATTTTAGTTTACTTTTCAAATATGATGTATAAATTTGGTCTTAGCAGTATTAAGAGTAAACTTTTTGTGTGATTATTATATTCTATAAGATGCAACCCATGCTAGATAATTAGTTGAAAATCATTCAACAACACAAATATTCTTCTGAGTGTGACACATAATAGAACTCATTCAGCAAAGATTACAGTGCAGCTAGATCATTATTTTTGACATTCAGCAGTCAACATCCAACATCATTGCCGAAGACACTTTTCACAGTAGCTAAACACTTTAAAATAACAATTGTGGTATCAGAGCATTCATGAATAACATACAAAGATAGAATTTACATTTTTCACTAGTTAAACTGCCTGTTTTCTTCTAAGGATGTTGTTTATTTGGGTAAATAATACAAAGCCATGGCTTTGATATGATTCCCATACAATTGGAAACTTTCAGTAATTAGCTCTTAGCCAGCGGATCTAAAATTTTAGAGGCCAAGATTATCACCAGACACTCTTTTTCCTCTTTAGATTTCTCCATAGTTAATCATAAAAATGGAAAGAACAAAAGGAAAGGTCCTGTCAGTCAAAACACTATATAAATATAATTGTTAGCATGGACTGCATAAATACCCATTGAGAAGTGCCTTCTATTTCCAATCTAGGACTTCCTAACTTATTCAATCACCAAAAATACAAAGTATTTTCCATGGTGCCTGCTAGTTATGTGTGTAATTAGAGAAATTCATGAATATTTATAAGTACAAATGATCAACAACAGAAAAGGCACAATACTTCAACATTAATGTGAACTTTCACAACACTGTCTAAGGCAGTTTCTTCTCTCTTTACATTCTTCCAGAAATAGTCACATACACTCTCCTTATTCTGCTGAAATCAAGTGTCATTTCAAGGCTTTTTACTGTTCAGTCTTTCTTAAAAATATTTTTCAAATAAAAATTGATTTTCTACTCCAAAGATCATTTCCTAAAGAAAAAAAATTAAACAATGCTTAAAGAAGTTCATTGTGACTGTATAACCTATATATAGGACTGAACGATTCCATCATTTCATAGCACAGTTGCCCTGAAATTTTAAACTACTTCTTGGTGTTTAACATGTCCTTGCTTGGAAGCAGTTAATGACTCTCCTTATCTGCAAGAGAGGATTTTCATTTTCTTATCCTGTTACATAAGACATTTCTGTTTTGTTCCCAGATTACTGAGGTTCAAATCCCAGTTCTCCCATGGGCTATGTGACCTTGTGCAAGTAATTTACTTAAACTGTTTGGACTTCTGCTTTATTACCTGTATAGTGGAAATAAAAATCATATGTAGATCATAGGTTGTGCTTGGAAATAAATAACTTATAAGTATATAAGTGTTTGTTAAATTAAGTATATACATATGTGTTTGTGTATATATATATATACACATATATATATACACATATATATATAATGTGATGCATAATAGAACTCATTCAGCAAATGAGTTACATATATATATATATATATATATATATATATATATATATATATATATATATATATTTAGTTACATAATTGTATTGTGTTATCTTTCCACAGCTTGGATTCTCATTATATGAATTAATTATAAACAAACATAGGCATAAATATGTATGTAAAGAAATACAAACACATGATATATGCTTCTCAACTATACAATTGAGTTATCTTTTAGGAACACCATTGCCTAAAATTTGCATGCCATTATGTTTATCTTTTACCTTGGTAGCCAATATTACTCAGTTTCAAAAAGATCTGAGCCTTTTTTGAGTTCCCCCACCCCCCACTGCATCCAAAAGTCAGTGTTAGCGTGATTTTCTCTTATTTGTAAGTTATTCAAAGGTAAGATTGGGTCTTATATATCATCTACCCAGAACAGCAAGTCACACAGATTTCTCAAATGGTCATTGAATAAATGTTACTTGGAGCCCTAATTTGCTCGTATTAAAGAACACCAAAATGTTCCATTGCCAGAATACATACAGCGTGTAGATAAGTGAACTTTCCACCTATCAGAACATTATCATTATCATCCTGAAGTGTAGTACATGAGGGCATTTATATAATACAAAACTCTAGGGGTGTTTGAGAACATTTCCAAATCACTAGCACAGAACTTGGTATTTGGGGGTGCTGGAGTGGCTCAGTTCGTTAAGTGTCTGACCCTTGATTTTGGCTCAGGTCATGATCTCAGGGTTTTGAGATCTAGCCCTGTGTCAGGTTCTGGGTTGACAGTGGTGGAGCCTTCTTGGAATTCTCTCTCTTCCTTTCTGTCCCCTCCCCAACATATGTCCTTTCTGTCCCCTCCCCAACATATGCACACATGAGTACACTCTCAAAATAAATAAGCTTTAAATTAAAAAAAAAAAAATATATATATATATATAAGGGCACCCAGGTAGCTCAGTCAGTTAAGCACCGAACTCCTGGTTTTGGCTCAGCTCATGATCTCTCATAGTTTCTTGAGTCTTAGTCCCACATCAGGCTCTGCACTGGTGGTGCAGAACCTGCATGGGATTCTCTCCCTCTCTCTCCACCCCTCCTCTACTCGTGCTGTCTCTGTCTCTCTCAAAATAAATAAAATAAAATAAATTGGATAAAACCTGTCAGTGGTTTTATATCTGGTTGACATCTCTGAAGTTAACAACATGATCTCTTGTGAGGGATAACCGAATGCATCGCTAAGTGAATAACTGACCGAAATATTAAGTGAATTTTCACTGATTCAAATCAGAGCAGTCATACTCAAAATGTATGTGGCCTAAGATGTTCTCATATAAAAACAAAGTTTATATTATGCAGGATTATGCAAAATAAAAGGGAAGCCAGAGATTACTAGCATTTGTCTGAACTCAACGTTTTAACATTTTGAAAATAGGCCGAAAATACTGAGAAGTCAGAAAAATCAAGCCAGAAAATTCATTTATTCATAATAGTCTTCTGCAGATAGAAATTGCAGAGATAGAGACTCAATCGTCACACTTTGTACTCACTGCATCATATACTTCGGCAGATGGCAAATTAAAGTTCAAATGAACTATTCCTAAACTTTCTTAATAAAATGTCAATGGATTCTCAGTTTGTCTCTTTGATCCTTAGCAATATCTTCAGTTTTCACAATGGTAAACCATTTGATAAATGCATGGCCACTTGTCTATAAAAGGAAAATATTGTTTAAAACTCTCTTCCACATTTCATGAAAACACATTATGTCTCCATCAATTAAGTTTTCTAATTAAAATGACAATTTTTGATTAGCCTAAATTCCTACTATGAAAACAGTAAATTCAGTATTCTATGTTGTCATTTTAATATTAATTGTAGTCACATTTTCATACAAGAGAAATAAACATATGTTAGAGATATATTTACTTACTTTTCTTTTTCTCTTTTAATTAAACGTTCTCAACCCAATACATAGAGGGGGAAAAGCGATTAAATAATTAACTTTTTTTTTATTCTTTAGAGATCCCTGTGCATTTTAATTTACATGTTGATTATGGAGCCAGGAAAAGTCTCCCATGTTTAATTTGATTAAGCAAGGCAGAAAGTGCCTTAAAATGAACAGATAGCTGAAATTGAGAATGCATTTTGTCTAATTGTGTTAATGAACTACTCTGATGAGACATGTTTAGTACAAAAGGCCTCCTGACCTTTTGATTAACTGTAAAATAGGATACTTCTAATATCTTCAGAGTTTTACTCCATTTTTACAATTTCTTAAACTAAACACGTAAGCCATTAAATACTTTAAAAAATAATGGAATGCGTAAAAGAGCGAGGCATTCATTGCTATAGCTGTAAAACTACAGATCCTTGTTCACTGTAAAACCCTCACGTGGAAGCCACCTGTGCTTTGAATTCATCACTCCCTTCGGGTCCCAGACTAAGATCGATATTGCGGGGGGACTCAGGAGAGCTGCAAGTTCTATAAACCATAACATTGTGTGTAAGGGCCACAACTCAGGTACCAGGTACTTGTATCCAGGATTATTGCCCTTGCCTAAAGTTATTCAAAGTTATCTCTTATTCTGTATTCTGTAAGTTATGGAAAGAAAACTGCTCCCAATGTAATGGGAAAACAATATCTGATTATAAACTGTTAGTAGTATAATCAAAACATGAGCTATTAATAATATAATCTAAACAGGAGTGGAATGTATGTATATCAGTTTTCCAAAAGGATGCTGATGGTTTGATGTGAGAATACACCTTTCTCCTACAGGAAGTGTATTAACGGTCAATGCAAGTATAGCATTCCTTTGTCACTGCAGTATTTAACGTTTACACATATAGTCATCTAGCAAATTGATTTGGGCCAAAATTTTCATGGCCAGGTGGTATCTCAAATGTGTGTGTGTGTTTGATGGTACACATTTAAAGGAAAAGAAGACTCACAGATGGATAAAGAAAATTTGGTAAGAATTTAAGCCATGTTATTCCCATTACATTGGGAGCGGTTTTCTTTCCATAACTTACAGAATACAGAATAAGAGATAACTCTGAATAACTTTAAGTAAAGGCAATAATCATGGATACAAGTATCTTGACTCTTGTGGAAGGAATGATAAGATAATTATTGTTCCAAAGCCGAAATGTTCAAAAGAGTAATAGTTAAATAAATTTACCCATACTATAACAAATATTAAATTACCATTAAAATGCAAAAGATCAGAAAAAAGGGAAATATTTTGAGGTAATATGTGACATAATGTGGGCACTGGAAAAAATAATACACAAGCACAATTAAAGTTTGGCAACAAAATATATTCATGTTCTTAAATATTAGAAAACAGACTCACAAGTTAGCAATAGTAATCTTTGACATTGGGGATTACAAAATGATTTTTTTTCTATACATTCTTCTGTTTTTTTCTGAAATTTCTCCAATTCACCTTTATTTTATTAAAATTATTTTAGTATATATTTTTAAAAATTTTAAGCATTTTTATTTATTTTTGAGAGAGAGAGATAGAGCATGAGTCAGGGAGGGTTTGAGAGAGGGGGAGACACAGAATCAGAAGCAGGCTACAGGCTCTGAGCTGTCAGTACAGAGCCTGACACAGGGCTCGAACCCATGAACTGTGAGATCATGACCTGAGCTGAAGTCACTGCTTAACCGATGAGCCACCCAGATATCCCTTAAGAATATATTTTAAAATCAGTAACATCTCCTTGGTTAAATAATCATCAAATATGGAGTGAAATTTTTTTTCAGTTCTATATGTTTTGCTAAGTTAAAACTTTATAAGCTGAATAGTCCAACACCTATTCATTTCTTCCAGTTTTTCACACTCCCCCCCTTCTAATTCTAAACATCTGTCACATGCATATTTACATATATACAAGTAACTGGGACAGGAATTAATTGAATCTTAACCTAGGAACTTTAACATTTTCAAGACAGAGCACATGTGCATGTTCTTAAGTGACTGAAGTTTATCTTTCAAGAAAAATACTAAGATACTGGGAAATAGCATCTTATTTTAAAAAATAGTAATTTCACTTGGTTTCATGAAAGACTTGATTTGGTACCTGTTAAATGTCCTCTTTCCATTGCCAATTAAACATGCTTTTGGTTCCATGGCATTACCCATGATGCCATAATATTCCCACAGAGAATGAAATGCTTTCATGGTAGATCCCCAGGAATCCTGATATGAGAAAAATAAGTTTCATAAACACAGAAATATGGAGATACATTTTATAATGGGATTTCTATTAAAATTTTTATTTTTTATGTTTATTTATTTTGAGGGAAGGAGAAAAAAAAGCATGAGCAGGCTAGGGGCAGAGAAAGGGGGAGAGAGAAAGAGATAATCCCGAGCAGAATCTGCACTGTCAGCATAGAGCCTGATGGAGGGCTGGATCTCATGATCTGTAAGGTCACGACCTGAGCCCAAATGAAGAGTAGGATGCTTAACTGACTAGGCCATCCAGGCACCCCTCACCCTTAACCACAATATAAGGACATAAATCAGTAACTAAAAATCTTAGCATTTTTATCTGCTTATTTATTGATGAGCCACCTCTGTTCATAAATGCTAAAAACCCACAGTAAGACCTACCTTTGTGTTAGATACTTCTTACCTCCATGTTGTATTGCATCCCTTCCCCCTTCATATGTGCATTTTTTCCTATCTTCAAACTCTTTCCGTCCATGACAAACTTTTGACTCCTCAGTGTTCTGAATACATTTACTGAAAATGAAAAACAGCTTATTTCCTCTGACCCTTTTCACCTCAAACCCCAAACCTTAAAAATTCTATCTACCCACAGTTTTACATAAGAATATGATGTAAATGTTGGTATATGGCTTAGTAATATCAATAGTCTTCATTATTCAAATGAATGCCAAGGGCATAAAAAGAGCCAAGTGAATATATAATTGGATTTACATTGATTGAACTTCTTCTGAAAAGAAAGTTTGTGCACTTGAATATGTTTTCAGGGTCCTAGTTATGTTATCATTTTATTTACAATTCTTTAATCTTAAGCAATTTTTTTTCTTTGACAGTTTAGGCATCTTGAAGTTGCCCAATTTGTATTTTATCTCTTGATTTTTTTCTTCTATTCAAGGCATAGCTGAAATTCATAGATTTCAGTTTTTATATCAAGGCTTCTACTTCTTAACCTGAAAAATGGAGATACTAAACAGAAGCACAGTTTAAGGATTCCTAGAGTGAGGCTCTGAGTAAATAGTCCTACTATTGGACTTTCTCTGGCCTCAACCTTCCAACAACTGAACCAAAGTGAGTTCATTCCTTGATGAATCAGAAACTGCACCAGGTTGAGTTGTTACACAAATAACTTTTTTTTTTTAAGTTTTTTTTTAACATTTATTTATTTTTGAGAGCTGGAGAGAGGCAGAACACAAGTAGGGGAGGGGCAGAGAGAGAATGAGACACAGAATCCAAAGCAGGTTCCAGGCTCTGGGCTGTTAGCACATAGCCTGACATGGGGTTCGAACCCACAAACCATGAGATCATGATCTGAGCAGAACTCAGATGCTCAACTGACTGAGCCACCCAGACACACCCAAAGAAAACTTTTATTTGCAGCAAATAAAAAGATCATGGTTTTCAATGGCATAACTCCAGAGGATGGATGGGGGTTTTTTTGTTTAGGATTAGGATGAATATTTAGATAGGAAAGTTTTGTCTTGTATGTAGAGGTGAACATAAGTTCATGCATGCACCTTAAGGAAACATGCATATACATATGTTTTATTTTATGTAATTGAGGGTGAAGATCTTTGCCAGAGTCCAGCTCCAGCAGATCCAGGGCTCCCTGAAGGATGGACAGTGTCAGCAAAAGGGAGTGAGAGAACCTCAACTTCTTTCTGATCACCAGGCAGGCATCTCTACACTGACCAGAGAGTCAGCTTTATTTATTGAAAAAATGTCTGAGGTACAAAACAGGAGTGGCAATTGCCTTAGACAATGATTTCTGATGACAAATTCTTTGGTATGTAAAAATTTCCCAGAACATAGATTGGTAGAAGACTCGTGCATAATTTTATCAATAGTGATTGACTCGATGTTTATCACATGGGGAAGGAAGGGATCTTTAGCATCCAAACACAAGGCAATGCTTTTAGCATAGCAAAGGCAAGGGTCAGTTCTTTTATGAGCAGGGGCCAATAGCCTGTTTTTAGAGGGGAAGAAAAACATGCTTTCTCAGGAAATGTAACATTTGCTCCTATCATCACAAAAGAAGAAACTCCTATAATAAGTTTTTTCATAAGGTACAATTCATACATTTTTAGCATAAGAAGGCAAGTCATTCCTGAAATTAGTCAGTCAGGTGCCTTGGGGGTCTGTGCTTAACAAGGAATTGAGTGGGGGTTGAGTGACGGAAATGCTGGTGGCCATCTGATGGTGCGAGGCCCCAGCCTTGCAAACCACTTTACTTCAGAAATGGCTCCCAGCAGATCTTTCTTGAGATTTTAGTATTATAATTAGGTAAAGGCAATTGCTGGGGGGGAGGTAGGCATCACTCCATGGTCCATCTGCAAAGTGAGGCTCAAGTCATGAATTTAGCTCAGCCCATCTGGGGGTGGTCTGGGCCCTCGCAAGGTCTTGTCAGTGGCCATCAGCTGAGGGGTGGTTTCAAGTTTCTGACTGAGTTAAGAAGTAAACCAGAAAGAAGAGCTTAAGAAAAACATTTAAGACAAAGTTTACTGAGTATAAGCAGGTGGGAGGTAAAGGTCAGTTGTCGGTGTTGG
Organism: Suricata suricatta; assembly: GCF_006229205.1. NCBI lineage: Eukaryota > Metazoa > Chordata > Mammalia > Carnivora > Herpestidae > Suricata > Suricata suricatta. Next base: position 169,569,294 of record NC_043700.1, read on the forward strand.
GGTCTAGCTCATGGCATTTCCTCTGCTTCTCCCACCAAGGTGAAAACTAAGACATCTTGTGTCTGCAATACAACTTACTTTTTTATTTCTTTCTGTGAAAACAATTTACCTTTAGGATGAATCTTGCTAGAGTGATCAAGCAATACAATACTGAAGGAAGAAGAACCGATATTTTCATGAAGATACTAGCAGCAAACCCTGTTTCCCTGCAACAGACGAAGGATGGTAAGCAGAGAAGAGACGCATTATTACCCTACTTTGGCAATTAGAAAGATTAAATATTTTCCCCAAGGTCACAAATCCAATAAACATTAAAATCAGAATTTCAATCCAGGCTTATCTTACTTGAAACTCTGTTTACTTTACAGTATCATAGGACTTTCCACTATAAGGAACACCTTAAAGATAATAATTTTCCAACTGGCTGAAGCAGGCATGTAGCCTCTACTGAATATTTTTAAGGTGTTCTATTAACAACTTGTTTGGGTATTTAACAGCCATCTGTTACTCATTAATTTTAATAAATTAGGATTCTCTGTGCCTAGGTGTCTTTTAACTTGTGGGGAAATTGTATTCCTCGGTGGCGCATTCCTAGCCAATGCTCGATAGCATTTTTGCATGCCATACTTTCTACGTTCCTCATGCCTTCATCTATCCAGGTGTGCAGTGTCCATCACAACCAGACATGATTATACATAACTTGTTTCATTTCTTAAATGTTAACAGAAATAGCAATTTCCATGAAATATAAAGGAATAACATTTTATGTAACATTCTTAATATCACGTATAAATTCATGATTCTCAGCATCATTCAACATCGGGGACAGGCATTGTACTCAAGATAGCAATCAGAGTAAAGGAAAGGATATGAGAATCAGAAAAATGCCAAAAAGATGACTAAAAGGAAATTCATTTGCTTTTGAGAGAAAGGAAAAACACCGAGTCGAAAAGAACCCAAGTATCGCACATGGGAAATTTTATTTGCGTAATATATGTGCAAAGCTGTTTATGCAGATAAAGTTAAACAGATATCTGGGGGTGGCGGGCTCCATTTTATGCCAGGTATGCTAGTGCCTGCCTGATAGGCTTGTTGTAAAATTAAACGAGAATGCATAGAGAGCACTTATCACACTGCCTGGTTCATATAATGCAGTCAATAAATGCTAGCTCTCGTGATTTTTTATTGTGATCATGATTCTGAAAGCCCAGGATGAACAATTTGGAGGTATATGCATTAATGAATTAATGAAACAAATACAGAAATGTTTATATCCTCAAAATTTTTATTGAATCTGCATGGTAGTTATCTAGACAATTCAGTTCAGAATGTTCACCAGGGACGGGGATTATTTGGTTTGGCTGTCATACACTGAGATAATTAGTTGGACAGTTGACAAATTTCTCTATTCTTTTATACCAGGCAGCAGCCTGGAATAGATTTGTAATGGTGGAATCGGTGGACTTTCCTTCTATGATACTGCTAATTAAAAAATAACATCAGGTATATATGTTTTCCTCAAAAAAAAAAAATTAGAGACAGCATGACATTTTTTTATTTCCTATAGAGGAAATAGAAATGGTATAATCTGATCGTGCATTGTAATTGTTAGTTCTGTATAATGAATGTCTTGGAATAGTAAGAGTCTATTGATTTTGTCCGTATGTGAAGGTCAGAAGCTTCAAACTGTGTATATCCCGAAAATCTGAGGACATGGTGGAAAACAGTGTCACTTTCTGAATGTGTGGCTGATGAGAACAGTGTGGCAGCACAGTCATTGTGATCACACAGTTCTTTTATTCCGCTACAATGATATAATTGTCATTAAGTCTTCTAAATTACTTTCTCATGAAATGAATTTGGTTTTATCAGTTCCCCAGGACCTACTTATTCCAGTGAGTTAGAAAATGTGGCCCTCGCGGAGTTGGGAAGCAGCGTCAACTGCCTCATTGTCGTCCACTCCCACCCTCCATTCAGAAAATGGTGAGAGAATATGCCACTTACTGCTATATCCGTGTGGCTCCCTACGTGAAGGCTTATGGCTGCCAATCACCATGAAACGGGTCCTGAGGGGGAGCACCCTAGGTTAGCAGCAGATAGAAATGTTTTCTTTCTGCAGTTATTATGGAGAGGGCTAGCTGGGCATTTGACCAGCTCCTCACAGAAAAGACAGATCTCGCCGTTTGGGCAAAGTCAGAGAGGGAGAAGGACCTGAAAGAGCCGGTAGATTGCTTGCAAAGTGGCTCCAACCATTTGAGGCCGGAGTGTAACATTCTGGGGCGAATAGGACAGAGGTTTTCGGCCTGATAAACTGCTTAAATGCTAAAGGAACAGAAACGTGTTTTTATCTAAGCCCATGCAGTTTTTAATGCCTCATTATAATATTTGTTCCTCTTTGTTCCCCTCATATATTTAGAAAAATTCCTTTTGAAAAAGCGAGTTTGCCCATCTTTTATGCAAATAGACTGATATTATGGTATTTTTAAAGGAGATTTGTATAACCCTGGAGCCAAGAGAGAATGATGACAGAAGTGTTCCACGTGAATGAACTTCAAGAAGGGGTCGCTTTAGGGGAGAGAGTTAAGAGTTGGTGACTCTGCTCAGCTAACCCTCCCCACCAGTGAATAATTTAGAGGAACTGATTTCTGTCTGTCAGGGAGGAAGAGCTTCCTCTGCCCTCTGGTCCTTCTAACTGGACTTAGAATCAAATTGACATGAGACAGATTAACACAAGAAAATTAAATTTAAGAGGCGCACATATAGGAAATCCACACAGACATGAGATTCCAAAGACAGTGGGGCATCCTGCCCCTTATATGAGCTAAGGAGAGGGGCAGGGTCTTAGGAAACCGAGGAAGGTAGGAAGGTTCTTGGCAAGAAGGTGAAAGATGTTTGGAAAACTAAGGTCTCCCTATTATGTAGATGAATTCCTTAGATAAAGTGGGGAGCGGGGGTCTCTATAGCTCTATTCTGGTTACAGGTTCTCCTCTCCAGTGTAAATGTAGGCCATTTGGGGGGCAGCAGAGAGCTTTTTCTGCCTCTGCTGGGTTTTAATTACGTTTAAGTCAAAATAATCTTTATGTCAATGTGGCACATTTTGGGGTGTCTCATCCTATACCCCTTCAGGTCTTATCAGAGAGGCCCTGTGCAGTAGGTAGTCTACAACACATTTGTCTGTGTGTCCATGTTTATGCCAGTAGGTTTCAGAAATGGTGAATGTGCCTCGACGTGGGATAGCTTGAGAATGAAAATGCTGGATTCAAATGCTAGTTCAACTTCTCTGGGCTACAGTTTGTACCAGTAAAGTGATAATAGTAACAATTTACCTAACAAGTTAGGTAAGAATATTAAGGACTTCATTTCTCATAAAGAACTTAATACTGCTTGGTAACAAGCAAGTACACAAGAACTACTACTATTATTATTATTATTATTACTTACGAATCTGTTTAATTATCTATTAATTTTATTAAATTGTTAGCAACTTAATTCTTTATTTAATTGCATGTTAAGCTAATATGTTTAATAATATAAGCCTGAAAGGACCCAGATGTTATATAAATCCATGTGTAAAAGGTGAGCATAATTAAAAAAAAATAATGTTTTTTTGAGAGAGAGAGAGGCAGAGTGCAAGCAGGGGAGGGGCAGAGAGAGAGGGAGACCCAGAATCTGAAGCCGGCTCCAGGCTCCAAGCTGTCAGCAAGGCACACAATGCGGGGCTCAAACTCACAAACCATGAGATTATGACCTGATCTGAAGTCGGTCGCTGAGCCATCCAGGACTGAGCCATGCAGGCACCCCAAGATGAGCATAATTTTTAACTAAATATAGGACTGTCAGTTTCAGTAATTGCAGGAAATGAAATTCAAACCAATCCTCTAATTGACAATAGCACAAAATCATAAGAATGAAGGGGGGGTTGACAAAAGGTACAAGAGAACTAACTTAGTGAAGAATTGTGGGCCAACGACTGACAAAAAATGCCAAAGTCACACTTGAGGCAACCTAATTACTCTCCCTGGAGGTCTTTGCCAGTCTAGAAGATGAAAGAGGGAAGATACACAGAGTTGTTCTTATTCTTGCAGGGTTAGGAGAATAAAACCCTAACAAATGCCCAGGACAGGGTGGAACTGATAACCTTCTCACAGTTTGGAACAGAATCCTAAAGGGATTACCATAGGAGTAAAGATGACCATCTTCAAGTCACCTCAGTGACTAAAATTGAACTTGATTTTCCAGGAACTTCTGCCCCATCAGGAAAATCAATTTGTAAATCCTCCTTGAAGAATGTAACATTATCCTAGCCAGCACATTATCCTTACATTTTTCTTCACATGTAATTTTCATACGTTATGCTAAGCTTGCAAGTGTAGCTACCATCTGAAACCATACAGTACTATTACAATATCACGGACCTGTATTCCCTATGTTCTACATTTTATTCCTGTGATTTACTCATTCCATAACTGGAAGCCTGTATCTCTCACTCCCCTTCACCCATTTTGCCCATCTCTCCAGCCCCCTTCCCTCCGGCAACCATCAGTATGTTCTCTGTACTTAAAGGTCTGAGAATTTGAATCAATTAAGTTTACTCAAATAAATTATGTAGATAGATGATGATAGATAGATAGATAGATAGATAGATAGATGGAAACATAGATAATCTCCAGACTCCAATTAAAAACAGAACTAGGCATGATAAGGCAACATGGTGTTATTAAAAACCAAAAGACACTGCTCTTAGAGATAAAGGAAGGCAAACCACAAGAGATTCTTAAGTGCAGAGAACAAACTGAGAATGGACAGGGGCAGGGGTAGAGGGGAAAATGGGTGATGGGCATTGAAGGGGGCACGTGGAATGAGCACTGACTATTGAATATAAGCCAATCTGACAATAAATTATATTCATAAAAAAGAAAAAAGAAAAAACCCAAATTATCAGTAATGGTAATTAGTTATAAATAAAAAGAAAAATAAAGACTGAGAGACAAAGAAGACAATTGTGACAGATCCACAAGGGTATTAGAAATTGGAGTATCTAGAAACTGAATTTTAACTAAACATAATTAATATCTTCAAGGAAATAAAATTCATGTTTGAAAATTTCAGCAGAAAAATGGGATGTTAAAACAGCGGGAACTTTGGAACTACGTACTTAATGATTGGACTTCAAAATAGATTATACATGCCTAAAAAGAGAATTACTGAATTAAAACATAATTGATAAGAAAATGCCTACAATGTAAGATGTAATGAAAAAAAATAAACACAAAGAAAAAACAAAAGAGAAAATAAAAAATTCTAAAAAATAGAGTGAGAAGTTCTAGCATACTTGCAATTGAAGTCTTAGAAGACGGAAACATGGGGCAAGAGATAGCAACTATTTTAACATTGACAAATGTATGAAGCCACTTGTGAAGGGAACAATATCAATCAGAATAAAACAAATATATAAGAAAATGATTATAAAAAGGCACAACTGAGCATATAATATAAAACTGATTTTTTAAAAAAAATTTTATGTCTTTATTTTATTCTGAGAGACAGCGACAGAGAGTGAGCGGGGTAGGGGCAGAGAGAGAGGGACACATAGAATCTGAAGCAGGCTCCAAGCTCTGAGCTAGCTGTCAGCACAGAGCCCCATGAGGGGCTCAAACCCACAGACTGTGAGATCATGTCCTGAGCCAAAGTCGAACGCTCAACAGACTAAGCCACCCAGGCGCCCCTAAAACTGATTTTTAAAAGAGAAAAAATATTTTTAAAACAGCTAAATAAAAGGACATTTTCAAATGAAAACATTAAAGCAACAACTGGATTCTCAATAGAAACAATGAAAAATAATAGATTTTACCTTCTATAAGAAAACTTCTAATTGCAGTCATAGAATTCTTCCTTGGAAGTGTGCTTCCAAAAATGAATATGAAATAAATGCATTTTAAAACTAATAAAAATTAAAAATTTGTCACCAGAGACACCCTTAAATATAAAGACACAAAGAAATATTGAATGCAAAAAGATAGGCAAAACTATGTCAAAAGCAATCAAAACAAAATCTGGTGTAGATATACTAATACCAAATGAAAAAATTGAAGCAGCTCTTCTAATCTAGAGTCCATAAGAAAACCAAGTCCCCATGCCATAGAGCATCTATTCTATGTAATAAAGTAACCTATTCCTAAGAAGTTTTTGTTTTATTTTAGGCTAACATAATCTTGATATTAAAAATAGGCAAATATTGAGAATATAAAGTATGTGCATTTCATCCTGAAATATAGAAAAACATACTGAAGAAATTTAGGGCACACTAATTTCAGAAAACTTTAAAAAGGATGTCTTTTAAACAAGAGTAAGTGAAGCAAGCCGTACCCACCCAGGTCACCTGAGCAGCTTTCCTGAAGGAAGTTCATCGCAAGAGGAGCCACAGTACCTCTGATAGCTATCAGATAGGCCAGAAGACTGTGGACATACGACGTAAAAGTATCTAGCATCATCACTCTCCTCTCAGCTGAGTGCTGACCATGCAAACATGGTTAATGGAAGTAACAAAACACTCCTTTGAGGGTGAAAAGTCAAAACCTGTGTTGCAGCCATTGATGATGAGGTAGTATCAGGATTCTTTAAAATAGTATTCATGATTGGGAAGCACTTCACCATGATCATTGATCTTCACCATAGGAAAAACCCGGATTGGCCGTGTCAGGCAGTGGGCCCCAGCTGCTCTTCATGTAGCTTTGCAGAACACCAATTATTCTGACGAAGTTCAATATGCATTCATAATAATAATTTCTTACTTAATCGCACTAACATAATTATTAACACTAACACTGTAGGAGAAAGGGGAACATCCTTATTCTGATATAGAATGACCAGAAACAAAAAATAAATAAATACTATTGCCAACATCTAACTTCACTGTAAAATGTTGAAAATTAGCTCTGAGATTTCTATCAAACCCTCTACTGAAGATTCTAACCAGTGGAAAAAGATAAGGAAAAGAAAAAATGTTACAAGAACCTAAATGGAAGAAATAACCTACTAGCAGGTGACAGATTTGTTTAGATAGAAAATTCAAATGGAACTACTGATAGTTTAGAATTAAAAAATGAGTTTAGCATGTTTGCTAGATATGAAATCAATATGAAATATTAAAATATATTTATATGCACCAGCCACGATTGTTCAAAAATAGATAATACTTAATGGCATAAAATTATCTAACATATAGAAATATATGTAACTAAGATATATAAAACTGTGAAAAGTTATAATAAAATTTTAGTGAGAGAGCTGAGATACCCACATAAAAAGAGAAAACACAGTTGCTTATGGATTTGAAAAATGGATAATGAAAATATGTCAATTCTCTTTCAAATGTATCTAGGTTCAGTCATCCCTCACCCAAGTCAGTGCACAACCATATTCAGAAATCAATCAACTGATTAACATTAATTTACATAAAATTATAAATGGCCAAGAATGTCTAGACACCTTTGATTAAAGAAGGAGGAGGGAGAACTTGTTAAAGTCTGACAGTGGCACTAACACAACGATAAACAAATAGACCAAATTAAATGGAAAAGCGATAAGAGACAGTCCATGTATAAATAGATTAAATTGATAACGGAGGTGGCACTGTAACACAAAACCGATCTTTTTACTAAAATGCTTGGTGTATTCAATATCTATGTTAACAAATGAAATGTGAGTCTTAAAATGATAATTCATAAAATCATGCACTTTTATTTTGTGTAACTTAATGTGTGTATCTATACATCAACTCAAAAGAATTGTTTACTCAAAAACAAGTGATTCTGAGACTTTTTGCAGGGGGACCAGAACCACGCTATAAAATTACATGTTTAAACTTGATCGTCCAGCTTTAGCAAGAGGAGTTATCCAACCTGTACAATTAACTATTACATAAACAAAAATAGTAAAAACAACAACAACAAAACTCTAAAAATCGTTTTATGCTAAAGCCTTTCAAGAACACATGATATTAACATCCGAGATAGTTTCAGAAACAAAAAAAAGCTCTTCAAGGAACCATTGCATGTTGTTGTAAATGTAATGAGAAAAAAGAAACGAGTAAGTAGATAAAATTCAGCTAACAATTATCTTTAAAAAAAAGGTTTTTTAAAGCAAAACATAAAATAAAAAAAAGAATTGGTAAATGTCAAATACTTAAAAGAAGGTCTGATAGCAGGAGTTCTTTCAATAGAATTTGATCATAAGGTAGCAAAATAGAAGTGTTTTTTTTTCAATTCAATCTAATTTAATTAAATTGGACAGACATACTTTGAGTATAAGGCCCTGTGCTAAGTGATATTTTTCTTTAATAAAGATTTACAATCCAATTTTCCTTTAAGCTAATGTTCTAATTTTTATGTTATAGAGAAATTCTTATTTTTATAGTTATATTAAATTATTATATATATTTAGGAGAGGTAACTTATCAAGACAAATCAATCTGAAATTGAAGATCATTATATTTGGCAACAATACAGATAATGATGTAGTAATTCATCTCCTAATAGATTTAAACTAAATTTGTGCTCTTTTTTGTTCTATGTATATATATTGCATTTTAAGAAAAGATCATCTGGGAAAAAATTCTTCTTGTGTTCATTCCACTTATTTTTTTATTTATCCCCTGTACTTGCTGGGTATTGGTTTTTTTTTTTTTTCTTATTTTCCTTTTCTCTTTTCTCTTTTCTTTGTGGGAGTAGGGTATTTTTCTTACAAATGTCAGACCAAAAATAGAGATCTTTTTCATATTCTTAAGAAAAGTTTAATGAATTTATATCAACAACCATTATCCATAATGATAACTACATTAATATTGCTGTAGGTTATGGATATACTTTTGGATATCTATCAATATAGGAGTAAATTGAGCAAAGCCACACTCCAAACTTAAAGTCTTTTTAAAAATATAATTTATTGTCAAGTTGGCTAACATACACTGTGTACAGTGTGCTCTTAGTTTTTGGGGTAGATTCCTGTGATTCATCACTTACACACAACACACAGTTCTCATCCCAACAAGTGCAGTCCTCAATGCCCATCACCCACTTTCTCCTCTCTCCACCCCCACATCAACCCTCAGTTTGTTCTCTGCATTTAAGAGTCTCTTATGGTTTACATCTCTCCCTCTCTATAACTATTTTCCCTTTCTCTGGTTCTTTTTGAAGTTTCTTACGTTCCACATATGAGTGAAAACATATATCTGTCTTTCTCTGACTGACTTATTTCACTTAGCATAATACCCTCCAGTTTCATCCACGTTGCTGCAAATGGCATGATTTGATTCTTTCTCATTGTCAAGTAGTATTCCATTGTATATATAAACCACAATTCTTGATCCATTCATCCAGAAAAAAAGACATTTAGTCTTTTTCCATAATAAAGTCAATTATATTATGGCAACTAAATAACTAGTAAATGTCTTATTTATTTATAGTTTTCAGGTGAAGATAACAAGTCCATCAATAAATGGTTACAGAACTAGTATTTAACACATAGATCAATGGAGCAGACTAGAGCGCCCAGAAATAAACCCACAATTAATCTTTGACAAAAGAGTCAAGAGTACCCAATGAGAAAAAGACAGTCTTTTCAACAAATGGTGTTGGGAAAACTGGATGTCAACATGCAAAAGAATGAAAGTGGACTGGTTTCTTATAGCATACACAAAAATAAATTCAAAGACATAAATGTGAGATCTGAAACCATCAAAATCCTAGAGGAGAGCACAAGCAGTAACCTCTTTGACATCAGTCATAGCCAACTTTTTACTAGATATGACTCCTGAGGCAAAGGAAACAAAAGCAAAAATAAACTATTGAGACTATGAGCAAAATAAAAAGCTTATGCACAGTGAAGGAAAGATTCAAAAAACAAAAAGACAACCTGCTGCATGGGAATATATATTTGAAAATGATATATCCAAGAAAAGAGTTTTGATCCAAAACATATAAAAAACTCATACAATTAAACACCCAAAAACCAAATAATACAATTAAAAACAGGCAGAAGATATGAACAGACATTTCTCCAAAGAAGACATCCAGATAACCAGAAGACACACAGAAAGATGCTTAACATCACTAATCATCAGGGAAATGCTGATCGAAACCACAATGAGATATCATTTCACATGTGCCATAATGGCCAAAATAAAAAACTCAAGGAAAACAAGTGTGGACAAGGGTGTGGAAAAAAAGGAATCCTCTTGGATTATTGATAGGAATTAAAACTGGTGCAGCTACTGTAGAATACAGTATGGAGATTTCCTTAAAAAGTAAAAATAAAAATACTCTATGATTCAGCATTTGCATTACTGAGTATTTACTCAAAGAATATGAAAGCATGAATTTGAAAGGATATATGCACCCCTATGTTTATTGAAGCATATTTACAACAGTCAAATTATGGAAGCAGCCAACTGTCCATTGGTAGATGAGTATGGTATATGTATACAATAGAATACTATTCCACCATAAAAAATGAAATCTTGGGGCACCTGAGTGGTTAAGCAACTGACTCTTAATCTCAGCTTGGGTCTTAATCTCAGAGTCATGAGTTCAAGCTCTGTATTGGACTCCACACTAGGCATGGAGGTTAGTTTTAAAATAAGAATGAAAGAAAGAAAGGAAAAAGAATCTAGCCATTTGCAACAACTTGGATGGATCTAAAGAGTATGATACTAAGTGAAAAAAGTCTGTCAGAAAAAAACCAAATACCATATGAGTTCACTTATATGTGGAATATATGAAACAAACCAAATAAACAAGCAACAGAGAGAGAGAGAGAGAAACCAAAAACCAGACTGTCAACAATAGAGAACAAACTGATGGTTACCAGAGAAGGGGGGGTGGTTAGAAAGGGGTAGAATAGGGGAAGGGGATTAAAAGTACACTTATCTTGATGAGCACTGAATAATATATGCAATTATTGAATCACATATTGTACACCGTAAACTAACACAATACTGTATGTTAACTACACTGGAATTAAAATAAAAATTAAAAAATTAAAAATGAAATAAACCTAATGTTAAAAAAGATGTGATATATATACATATATGTGTATATATGTAAGGTTGAAATTCTAAAATATTGAGAAGAAAATCCTACAATTTATGACAACATAATGGGCCTTGAGGGCATTATGCTAACTAAGATAAACCAGAGTTAGAAAGACAAAGTACAGCATCACTTATATGTGAAATCTTAAAAAGCCAAATTCATATTCTATTTCATCAAATAAAAAGTAAAATGGTGGTTATCAGGGGCTGGGTGGAGGAATTACGAAGCTGTTGTCCAAAGGTACAGTTAGAAGATGAATAAGTTCTGGTGGTCTAATGTAAAACATGGTGACATACATAATGTTACTATATTGTTTACCTTAAATATGCTAAGAGAATAGAATTTAAATGTTCTCACACACCAAAAAGCGTGACATGATGGTGGTGTTAATTGACTAAACCAAAGGAATCTTCACAGGGTATACTTCTATCAATCACCAAAATGAATACTCTAAATATCTTATAATTTTATATATCAATTATACCTCAATAAAGGTGATTTTTAAGAACAAAATAATATTATTATAACATTATTAGTTACAGATTTGAACAATTGTTGCTATTTTTGAAAGCGCCTGTGCAAAAACAATTGGTCATTCAGCCTTTGCTGATTTTAGAAATTTTTAATGCTTCTTTAAAATTTTTTTCAAAGATTGATTTTTTAAGGCTGATATACTTAAGAAAGAGAAGAAATTTTATATTATGTAGTTGTTTACTCAAATTCTCATCTATATCAAGTAGTCATTTATCAATACAGAAAGTTTATATAAAGACCACATTAAAACATGGAATATGATCACCGTGGGATTTCTCTAATGTGTCCTCTTTCCAGACAGCAGTATTCTTTGGTGAACTTTAAGAGGGTCATATTATTCTATCTTATTAAAATTGTTTCTACATTTAGCTCAAGAAACCAGATTTTTTTGAGTCCTGGGAGGCTTTCCCGGAGTCAAGTAATATGGTGCTTTAAACAAACTTCCGTGGCAGAGACATAGTTCTAAACTGGTCCTCAATGCCTAAGTTCAAATCATCTCTTCTTTCCTTCCTCATTCCTCTTGCTCTTTTTTTTTCCCTTTTCCACTAAACATTCAGATCACCTGATTGTCATCCATTCTTTTATGTTTGTTTGTTTGTTTTAATTTATTTTGAGAGAGAGCGAACACAAATTGTAGCAGACAAGGAATAGAGAGAGGGAGAAAGAATCCAAAGCAGGCTCCACACTGTCAGTTTGTGGGGCTCAAACACCAACTATGAGATAATGACCTGAGCTAAAATCAAGGGTTGGACACGTATCCAACTGAACCACCCAGGTGACCCATCTTCATCTGTATTTCTGTTTCCCATATCACCTTCTATTTTATTCTTATCTCAATTTTTGTTTCTTCTCCACTCATTCAATCCAAACTCTAGAGTCATTGCCTATAAATCCAATTTTATTGTTAGCTTAAATCTGTAGTGGTGTGACATTGTATACAAAGTTCACAGAGGCAGATTTTATAAATACTGAGGAACCATATGTTCTACTTGATGTTCTGAAAAGAAACATAACCTACAGGAAGTCCTCCAAGCGTTTCATGTAGAAGTGAGAAGGTAGGAAGTAGCAAAGTTTTGTGTACTATGAATTAGAAGCATCATTACCAAGAGAGAAGAAAGAGGTCATGGGATTTTCATATTTCTATCAAGATTACAAACCTACTCCCTGAGACTCACAGCCTCTCACTATGATCTGCCTTTGAGTCTACAGGGATTAATCCAAACATGCTATCTATCTCAAAATATTTTAGTAATGCTTAAGTTCTTTAAATCTGTGGTTATCTGTCATGACCTGGGCGCTCACTCCTAAATAATTTTCTTAATCTTACCCCATCTTATAGAGTCCCTGATTCAAAATGTCCCATGTGTCCCCCAGTGTAATGCATGTCATCTACAAAATACCCTGTAGCTTCAAACTCTTCTCTGAACTTATATTTTATTATGTCCTAACCTACACTGGATGAATAGAGGAAAGAATGACTAAGGAGCTCCAGAATCAAGACAATCTTTTGAGCGAACTTCTTTCTTCATTTATTTTTCCCCAGTAAATTCTTTGTTTAAATGAAAGGAGACCATTTTGGTGTAACCCTAAATATATGAAAAAGTTTAAAGTGTTGGTTGAAGCTGAGCAGATAATCTTCTTGAACACTTTGAGTATACTTAACATGTTTTGAAAACCAGTAATTTAAACAAATTGCCTTATAAAAAAAAAAAGCTAAGGGTGCCTGGGTGGCTCAATTGGTAAAGCATTCAACTCTTGATTTTGGCTCAGGTTATGATCTGACAGTTCCTGAGTTTGAGCCCTGCATCAGATTCTCTGCTGTCAGTGCAGAACCAACTTCAGATCCTCTGTCTCCCTCTCCCTCTGCCCTTCCTCAACTTCAAAAACAAATAAACATTTTAAAAAGCTAAAAGGAAGTCCTAGAATACAAATATTAATCTTTAGGGAATGACTTAGCAACAATATCCAATTACTGCATTGATAGAGAATGGACCATGCTGATATTTAAAAGCACTAGATTAATCATAATACATGAAACCAAAACCCAACCAAAACAAAATGATTGTAAGTGGTGGAGAAAATGTAAACTATTAAATCTTACTTTTGGAGTACTTAAAGCCAAATGTTTAGACCATAGATTTGTAGGCAGGTTAAGGAATTTACAAAACTTCTTTTTTGGGGGATGAAGGAAGCTTTCTCCAGGCAAGTGATAATTTAAAAATACAAAACAATATCTACCTGAGATCAGAAAGTCAAGATATGTCATTGGGTCATCCAATGAAATCAATATAATTGTTAGCAAAACATTCCCTGAAGCAATGTGGATTGCACAGTTCACAATATGATGGCCCGAATACATCAAGAGTCCACTTTTGTTCTGTGAAACAATTTGCCAAGGTGCTCAACCTAAGCAACAGCATTATTTTATTAGTGATATTAATTTTTAAAAATCATTAGTGTACTCTCACATACATGCACTGAAAGCCCTTGTAAGCTTCTCAGGGAATGCAAAGTTTAGCCAATTGAGAGGTTGACATTCACTTCAGCAGTATAAAGTAGATGGTAGATAAATGAGTCAGACCAGTGCCTTCAGCAAATTCCAGCTAACTATTCAGTTATAATTAGTGTTTTAGAAACACCATCCATGTTTGACTGTGACAGGGAGAGTTTTAAAAGTTTTTTTTTTCTTCTTAAAGAAAAGACTGTCTTTTTTTTCACAGTTGTAAAATGTGTGTGTGCAAAAACCCTGTCACTCAAGAAATCTCTGGATCTTACTGTCAGAGGAACTTCAGGTATTTTCAGGCTGTTAATGAATAGGCCTCCATATATGTATCTTGCACCTGAAGTCAGATGTCACAGTTAATGTGCACTGAGTATCAGAGTATGTTTCAACAGAATATACAAGACACTCCAAATAGCAACACCTTAGAGTCCTTTCAGAACCAATGAGTATCAGGAACCTGAAGTGGTTTTCTATGTTTCTCCAACTCAACTGACTGAGAAGTGAATAATTCAATCAGCCCAGTTTTACATGATATTTGTCTTGATATTATTTAGATAATACCTTAAAATAAAAATTCAGACATACTGCTGAGGAATGATACCAATTATGAAAGCCAACTATTTTAATTACCTAATCAATATTTTATTACTTATGCATATAGTTTTCTCAGGCTCTACTTTTCATTTGGATGCTGGGATCCAAAATAAGAAAGATTCAGCCTCTGTAGTTGAGCTATGAATTTGTTACATACAACAGTAATTTGACAAGTTTAACGCCATGATCAGAAACAACAGTTTTGGAAGAGGGAAATAAATACATGGTAGAATATTTAGAATATTTAACTTACAGATGAAATGTGCCTGTTATAGATAATTTTATGTGTCAATTTAGCTGGGACACCATACGTAGATATTTGGTCAAATATTATTCTGGATATTTCTTTGAAGGTAGTCTTTGGATAAAATTAACATTTAGCTAAGAAAACTTCGAATACAACAGAATGCCTTTCATGATATGGGTGGCACTTTTTGAAGCCCTTAAGTGAACACACGTTAATTTTCCTCTCCTGAAGAAAAAAATTACACTAGTGAACTGCCTTTAAACTCAAACTATATGTATAACTATATTCAACCAGAATACACAAAGTGAGTGAATCATTACAAATTAAAAAAACAAACAAACAAAACCCGACTAATCTATATGTTACCTTCAAGAGACTTACTTCAAATCTAAGGATCCATACTGATGAAAGGTAAAAGGACAGAAAAAGATAACCCATGCAAATAGAAATGAAAAGAAAGCTGGAGTAACTATGTTTATATCTGACAAAATCGACTTTAAAACAAATACTGTATTAAGAGACAAAGAAGAGCAGTATGTAAAGATAAAGTCTCAATCCAACAAGAGGCTATAACATTTGAAAATATTTTATGTACCCAACATAGAAATGCTTAAATATATAAGGCAAATATTAACAGCCCTAAAGGGAGAAATTTATACCAATACAATAATAGTAGGAGACTGTAATATCACACTTACATCAATGGATACATCATCCAGATGGAAAATCAAGAAGGAAAATGGCTTTAAACAACACATTAGACAAAATGGTCTATAGATATATAGATATAGATTATATAGATATAGATATGTAAAGAGAGAGGGAGAGCAAGAGAGATCATCCATCTAAAAAACATCAGGGTACAGATTCTTCTCAAATGCCCATGGAACATTCTCCAGGATATATCATATGTTAGACCACAAAACATGTCTCAATAAATTGAGGAAGATTAAAATCATCTCTGACCACAACTGTATGTAATTAGAAATCAAACACAAGAAAAAAAATACTAGAAAAATACAAACATCTGGAGGCTAAAGAACATGCTACTAAACAACCAGTGGGTCAATAAAGAAATCCAAGGGGAAATAAAAAAATTACCTTGAGGTAAATGAAAATGGAAGTACAATAATCCACAGTCTATGAAATGGAGCAAAAGCCCTTCTAACAAGGAAGTTCATTGTGATACATACCTATCTCAAAAACAAAACAAAAGCAAAAATGAAAAAACAACAAAAAGAACAAGAAAAATCTCATACAAACAGAATAACTTAAAACCTAAAAGAACTAGAAAAAGAAAAAGCCCAAAGGAAGATAACAACAAAGATGAGAATGGAAATAAATGCAGTAAAGACTAAACCAAAACAATAGAAAAGATCAATAAAACTAAGAGCTGGTGGGGAGCCTAGGTGGCTCAGTGGGTTAAGCATCTGACTTCAGCTCAGGTCATGATCTCGTGGTTTGTAGGTTCAAGCCCTGCATTGGGTTCTGTGCTCACAGCTCAAAGCCTCGAGCCTGTTTCAGATTCTGTATCTCTCTCTCTCTCTCTCTCTCTCTCTCTCTCTCTCTCTCTCTCTCTGCCCCTCCCCTACTTGCACTCTGTCTCTCTTCTCAAAAATAAGAAAAAAAAACCCTAAAATTTCTTTAAAAAAAGCAAAATTGATAAAATTTAGTTAGAACTCCCACTCCAAGAGAAAAAGAGAGAAAAGCCTTACATAAAATCAGAAAGGAAAGAGAAGTTACAACTGATACCACAGAATAACAGGGGATCATATAGGACTACTGTGAAGAATTATGCACCAACCCATTGGATAAGAAAGAAGAAATAGATAATTTATGGAAACATAGACTTTTCCAATACATATCATAAAGAAATAGAATATTTGAATAGACTGATTACTAGTAAGGAGATTGAATCAGAAATATAAGAGCTCCTGACAAACCAAAGTACAGGACCCAGGGAGCTTAACTAGTGAATTCTACCAAACACTTAAAGAAGATTTAATATCTATCCTTTTAAAACTTTTACAAATAATTGAAGAAAAGGGAATGTTTCCAGGCATTCCAGGGTGGCTCAGTTGGTTAAGGATCCCACGTTGGCTCAGGTCATGATCTCAGTTTGCGAGTTTCAGTCTTGCATCAGGCTCTGGGTAAATAGTGTGGAGTCTGCCCAGGATCCTCTCACTCTCCCCGTCTCTTCCCCTTCCGTGTTTTCTCTCTCTCTCACTCTCTTTCAAAACAAACAAACAAACAAATAAATAAAATTGAAGAGAAGGAAATGTTTGCAAATTTATTTTACAATGCCATCATTATTCTGACACTAAACCTAGACAAGAACATCACACACACACACAGGCCAAAATTCCTGACAAACAGATGCAAAAAATCTCAACAAAATATTAATTAGCAAACCTAATTCAACAATATATTAAAATGTAATATAGTATGATCAAGTGGAATTTACTTTAGGCATTCAAGGATGATTCAATATCCATAAATCAACCAACATGGTATAGCACATTAACACAATGAAAGACAAAGGTCATATAATCATCTCGATAGACACATAAAAAGCTTTTGGCAAAATTCAACAACCACTCTAATACAACTTAATTTAGTAATGTCTAGAAGAAAAAATGGAAATAGTATAAAAATGATTTAATTGTATCCCACAAGTGACAAATATCTATGTGGCTATTTTAGTTCTTGCTGTCGGGTTTCATATTGTTACTGAGCACCAGAACCAGATTATGTTCTGTACAAACCATACTTGGATATGCTGTACATCCAGTAGGGCTGGAGTCCCAGTTCGCCTGACATTTGACATGAAAACTAACGTTAGCTGTGCCTGTGTGTGAACAGTTGCCAATGAAAGTACACAGTCAATTCATCTGTGAGTGTCTTATCAAGGGCCATGTGTTTTTTAATGTTCAGTTAAATTCACGTATCAGAAAGTATATTATACACATAGTTTTGAATGGATTCATGGCTGCATCAGATAAAATACTCAGTATGTGAATCACTATATGTGTCATCTTTGATTATCTTCCCACATTTCTTCTATACATCAGCCCTGATACATAGAAGTTAACTGGACAGGATCCAGAAATGAGCACTATACATATATCAACATGTGGTTGTCTTAATAGTTCAGCAGTGGGTCCTAAATTAGGCATAAAACCATATTTCTAAGATGCTCTAAAAGTCATCTTACTAGATTCACTAACTTCATAGTTAAGGTTTTTTATTTATGAAAATCATACAATTAAGTAAGGTTACTTAGCAAGAACTAGAAAAACTGTATATAGAACTAGATATTTTCTCCATAATTATATTTCTGTGAGATACTGCATATGATATCAACAAATATCCGAATCACTTGGAAACTTCTTTAGTGATACAGCATTTGCACAGCCACTCCTTGAAACTCAAATATCTTCTAAATGTAGAGATAGCAACTGTATGTATATTAAAATTTGCAGATAACTTCCCACGCATGTAAGAATTGATTTGGTATTGTTTCTTTTTTTTTTAATTTTTATCTTTTTTAATTTTTTGTTTTTTGTTTTATTTTTTAAATAGTTTATTGTCAAATTGGTTTCATATAACACCCAGTGCTCTTCCCCACGAGTGCCCTCCTCCATCACCACCACCTCTTTCCCCCTCTTCCCCTTCAACCCTCAGTTCCTTTTCAGTATTCAATAGTCTCTCAAGTTTTGCATCCCTCTCACTCCCCAACTCTCTTTCCCTCTTCCCCTCCCCCTGGTCCTTCATTAGGTTTCTCCTGTTCTCCCGGTAGACCTATGAGTGCAAACATATGGTATCTATTCTTCTCTGCCTGACTTATTTCACTTAGCATGGAAACCTCAAGGTCTATCCACTTTCCTACAAATGGCCAGATTTCATTCTTTCTCATTGCCATGTAGTACTCCATTGTGTATATATACCACTTCTTCTTGATCCACTCATCAGGTGATGGACATTTAGGCTCTTTCCATGATTTGGCTATTGTTGACAGTGCTGCTATGAACATTGAGCTACATGTGCCCCTATGCATCTGCACTTCTCTATTCCTTGGGTAAATCCCTAGCAATGCTATTGCTGGGTCATAAGGGAGTTCTATGGATAGTTTTTTGAGGAACCTCCACACTGTTTTCCAGAGCGGCTGCACCAGTTTACATTCCCACCAACAGTGTAGGAGGGTGCCTGTCTCTCCACACCCTCACCAGAGTCTATAGCCTCTAGATTTGTTCATTTTAGCCATTCTGACTGGCGTGAGGTGGTATCTCAGTGTGGTTTTGATTTGTGTTTCCCTGATGATGAGTGATGTTGAGCATTATTTCATGTGCCTGTAGGCCATCTGGATGTCCTCTTTGGAGAAGTGTCTGTTTATGTCTTCTGCCCAATTCTTCACTGGGTTATTTGTTTTTTGGGTGTGGAATTTGGTGAGTTCCTTGTAGATTTTGGATACTAGCCCTTTATCTGTTATGTCATTTGCAACTATCTTTTCCCATTCAGTCAGTTGCCTATTAGTTTTCTTGATTGTTTCCTTTGTAGTGCAGAAGCTTTTTATCTTGATGTGGTCCCATGGTATGGTTTCTTAATGGAAGAACATCCTGGTTCAGTGTCTGTTTCCTAGAATTCCTTGTGAGCCTTCCTCATCACGGGAGTGCTGCCTCTGTTTCTCTTTCCTGTACTTATTTTCCAGGGTAGGCTCCCTAATTCCAGTATCTTTGATTATTCATTCTTTTTGCATTCTTCTACTACCTTCTTCCTCTGAAATTACTCTTTCTCCTTGATAGCTTTTGTCCCTCACTAAACATTTGGAGGCTTGCTCAGCATTGTGTGTGCCTTGAATTATCATAAAGTTTAGGCTCTTATGCAATTTCTGGAACTTTGTAATAGATTCCTAATTTGTGAGCCCTACTTCAGCCCTACCGACATGAAACACTTTTAAATGGACATATTTTTAAAACGCAACCCAAACTAGTTTAGTGCTCCTGACAATATTTAGTGTTTCCCACTTTACAGCATATTTTTCAAATTTGATCACATCACATAAAGCCCTCCAATTGTCTTATCTCTACCTCTTTGGCCTTATCTCCCAGACAGGCTCCCGTTGGCAAATTTTATTTATTATGCTTGTAGAAGCCCGTGGGACTAGTTCAATCCAATTATTCATAGCATTGTCCCCTTGAGAAAATAGACCAAATGTTCTAAAAAGAGTGAATTACAAATCAATTTTACAAAATTTTTTTGGCAGGACTATTTTTTAAACTTTAATTTGTATCCACTACATATTGTATGTCTATGAATTCTAAGACTTTTTAGGGCCTCCACATAAATCATGAGAATTTTTCCCCTGTTCAAAAAACATTTTGAACATGTCCTAATCTTATGTGTTACTATGATGGGAAGAGTAAGTAATTCTAATTGCATCTATGGAATTTTACATTCCAGGAGCAATTATAAAATTTCAAAAATTGGATTACTTTTTATTATGCTTGGTATATTTATAATAATTTTCAGATTAGAGATAACTACTTTCACAACACTTTTAGAATAAGAAAAAAAAAGAAGCTAAATCCTATCAGAACCTTTGAACACTGATACAGGAAATACTCATCAGGTATTACTTACCTTAAAGAAAAATTAAAAACATATATACAAATTAAAAACCAAAAAATTGAATCCTCACACAAATTTGACTTAAAAGGCAGGTCAATATTTAAATTCCTAAACACCACTCTATTTCATTCTTTTAGTATGAAATCTGCTCTCGAATTTGGCTTCTTCAATGTAAAGTAGAATAACATAAATTTGCTATTTAGAATAAGAACTGGGTAAGAGTGTTTAAGTCAACAAAAATATTAAGTGAATATATGAAGCCAAATAAAAAGTTATATAAACATCCTTTTCAAAATAAAATGCTAGCTTAAGTATATAATTGTATGAGATGTACCTGGAGAGGTTTGCTCAGACCATATTCAAAATATGACAAACCATGGCTTAAGCCAAGAGGATAAAGAAAAGTCTCTCCAAATTCCTGTATGTTAGACAACAGCTTAGACTGCCTGATTATTTGTTGCACATCCACCCAAATCAAACTAAATAAATCTTTTTTAATAGCACAGTTTGATAACAGTTCTGACAAAGAAAACTGCCATCAGCAACTGCTGGCTGCCAAGAAATATTGCATTATTAAAAGGTATTGGCCAAAGATACGGAGTCACAGGAAGGCAATTAATTAGTCTCATATGTCTATTTCTATTTTAATTCTAGAATTAACCATTTTATTGATCAATTTTATTAAAATAGGACACTCAAAAAATAGCTTCAACTTAAGCCTTGAGACTTTCTTGCATATGAGTGCCGGCATCTTTTACAGAAAGTAGGCCTAAGATTATCCTACTATATCCAGATTCATTCAAACTTCAGCCAACTCATATATCCCTACGAGCTTCAACCTCAAGTATTCATTTATTCAGCAAATATCCACAGACAGCCACTATGTGCCAGGCATTATGCAAGGCACCAGAGACATGTTATCAGCATTTGCTCAGCAACATTTATATTAAAAGCTATCCCAGAGTAAAATGTTTCAGTGATTAATTTATCTTGAGAAATGTTGTATATTCTACCATGCTCTCAAATAATCAGAGCCTATTTTTTTTATTTTAAAATCATTGCAAGATTGCATAGTTAAAAACAAAACCACACGTATTAGAGTGGTAAAAATCTAAAGTAATGACACCAAATACTGGGCTATCATTCATTGCTGGTAGAAATGCAAAATGGTTCAGATGTGCCTGGATGGCTCAGTCAGTTACACAATGTGACTCTTGATTTCAGTTCAGGTCATGGTCCCAGGGTGGTAGAATCAAGCCCCACCTCCGGTTGAGTGTGGAGCCTACTTAAGATTCTCTTTCTCTCTCCCTCTGGCCACCCTCCCCTGTTCTCATTCTCTCTCCCTCTCTTAAAAAAAATGCAATATGGTTCAGCCATTTTGGAAGACCATTTGGTGGTTTCTTATAAAATTAAACATAGTCTTACCATGCAATTCAGCAGTTGCATTCCTTGATATTTATTTGAATGAACTGAAAACGTATTCTACACAAAAACCCATACAGGCATGTTTATAGCAACTTTATTCATAATTGCCAAAACTTGGAACCAACCAAGATGTCCTTCAGTAAGTGAATGGATAAACTGCAGTATATCCAGACAATCAAATATTATTCAGTACTAATAGGAAATGAGCCACCAAGTCATAAAAAGACATAAGATCTGAAATACATAAAAAGTAAAAGAAAAAAAATCTGAAAAAGTCACATATTTGTTTGATTCAAGTTGCATAACATTCTGGGAAAGGCAATGACACTTTAGAAAACACAAAACTGGGGTGCCTAGGTGGCTCAGTCGGTTGAGCTTCTGACTTCAGCTCAGGTCATGATCTCACAGTTCGTGGGTTGGAACCCCACATCAGGCTCTGTACTGACAGCTCAGAGCCTGGAACCTGCTTCAGATTCTGTGTCTCCCTCTCTCTCTCTTTCTGTCCCTCCCCTGTTCACGTTATGCCTCTCTCTGTCTCTCAAAAATAAATAAATGTAAAAAAAAAAAAAAGAAAGAAAAGAAAAGAAAAGGCAAAACTATGGAGATAGTAAAACAATTAGTGATTTCTAGGGTTAGTGAGAAGGGAAGGATAGATAGGGAGGGCTTAGAGGATTTTTTAAGGCAGTGAAACAATTCTGTATGATACAATAATGGTAAACACATGCCATTATACATTTGTCAAAACCTACTGAATATAAAGCACCAAGAGTGAACCCTAAAGTTAACCTAGGACTCTGGGTGATGTATCAGTGTACCTTCATCAGCTCTAAAAAATGTGCCACCCTGGTGGGGTATGTTGATAGTGAAGGAGGCTGTGCATTTGTGGGGAAATCCCTATCTCTTCTCAAATTTTCCATGAACCTAAAGGTGCTGTAAAAATTAAAGTCTATTAAACAATTTTTAATCATATGTGATTATGTGACTTGTGTGTCAAGAAATTACTACTGTTTCTTTATGGAATGAATAATCTCGATACATTTCAGAAGCACTTAGCCCATATGATACATAAATGAGTCAACAATTCAGTAAAGTAATTAAAACACTCAGAAATAACGGTTTCCAAAACAACCTACAAGGAAACAAAAGCTACTGTAGCCAGTTATTATGGCAAGTTGACTATATCAAGTAAATCAGATTTCATCTTGTATTCTCAGTAGACAAATCAGCAATTATCTTGACTCATATTTTAGGCAAAACTCAGTTTTAACAAACATTTTTATTTGAAGTCAAGATTTGCATCAATATAGGTGATACTCTCATTAATTCACTTATTTAACTGTTTTTTTGGGCTCCAAATCTATATTGACAAACTTTTTGTTAGGGGAAAAGAGTAAATAATTTACGATTTGGATGCTACCATGGACTCTGTCACAATTCACTTCTGCAACTGTAGTACAAAATGCAGTAACAGAAAACCCACAAATGAATGGAGAAAACTTGTGCCACTAAAACTTTGCTTATAAATCAGGGAGGGGCCAAATTTTTTCTATGCCTGGCTAGATGATAGCAATAAAATTTTTAAAGTTACTGTCTTTAGGAAGTTAGAATCTCATGAAGTAAATATATGCTTGTATTTCATTATTGTCTTATGGAATTATAAAACAGGAAAGGTTGACCAAAGAAAGAAAATGCACAAGTGAGACATTTTTTCTCATGCTTCCCGGGTGAAGAGTGGCTTATCATAGTACAGGTTGCTATTTTGTTAAATATTTGATTGCTTTAAAGAAGATCTGTCCTCTTCTTTACATATTATTCTGGAAGGTATGCGACTACAGATGATATTCATTAAGAACTCACCCACTCACCTCCTACTTTCTTTAACAACTTATGGTAGAAATATATCAGAAGATATGATGGAAGGATGTGTGGGAGAGTCAGTAATTATACACAGCCAAGGACACCCACCACAAAAGGCAAAACCTGCTTTTAAACAGTAACAAGTCTGCAAAACAGACAACCAACAATGAGGCCTTGAGGTAGGACAGTAAAAGGGAAGAGCACCTTGTATCCTCTATGGGAAGACTAAAGAGATTATAGCATGTCTTACATCAAGAGTCTCCATTGGAGAGACTCATCTCCAACCGGTTATCCCTTCCAAGATTTGGCCTTGCTAGTTTTCCTAAAGTCAGGGCAAAACTGGAGACGTGGCAAAACTAACTACCAGAAAATGAGGGGACTTAAAAAAAAGTATAACTTTGTTTTGTTTTAGAAGGTTTTTTAAGACTTAAGATCTAATTATATCTGAGGCACTGGTAATACATTTGAGGTTAAAATAGAAATTAAGACTTTAAAAAGTCTAAGTCCTTCTTCCCTGCCTGGTGAGTTGCCCATCAACTGTGGGGTGACCAGGACCAATGCAGGTGGTACAGATTAGGTTTGAGCCTCCCACCGTCTCTAGAGTGGGAATCTGGCCCTTCATTCCCTCCCTGGGTCAAAGCAGGGAATCTGTAGTCACTTCAGAGCTTTTGATACTACTCAGGCCAGCCCTCCATAGACCAGCAAATCAAGACTCTGCCCCATCTGTTTCTATGTGAATCATGTTGGATTATCAGTTCTATCAAGCCCAATTATTCTCTCCCATGCACAAGGACACTTTGTAGCAAGACCTGTTGATTAATTGGACATATTTGGTATTGTTTTATGGTACCTACCAGGTGACTCTAAAGGTCATGACATTTGTTGTGACTGGGACCCAATATTTGATTTTCTCTTTTAAAATTATCCCATGAAAATTAAGATCTGGGAGTGTTATATTCCCCATTACTTTAATACTTCCCTCCTTCCAGATTTGCTATACCTGTTGCACCTCAAACTGAGGCGTTCTGGACCTCCCTTTTTTGGTCTTTTCTAGAGACCTCTTTCATCAGGTTATATACATCTCTGTCAAAGCGGTGGCCCTTCCCAAGCATTTAGCTTTATCATTGCTTAAGATGAACTAAGCTTTTAGGGCGGCTGGGTGGCTCAGTCGGTTAAGCGTTCGACTTCAGCTCAGGTCATGATCTCACGGATCGTGGGTTCAGGCCCTGGATCAGTCTCTGTGCTGACAGCTCAGAGCCTGGAGCCTGCTTCAGATTCTGTGTCTCCCTCTCTCTATGACTCTCCCCTGTTCATGCTGTCTCTCTCCCTCTCTCTCGCTCTCTAAAATAAATAAAAACAATAAAAATAATTAAAAACAAAAGATGAACTAAGCTTTTCACTTCTACAGAACACTAGTGACTACCCTCTACCCTTATGTTTCCCCTTTATTTTAATATGCTGTAGGCCATGAAATAAGGACTCAGGAATGGCCAGCATGATACAATCAAAGTCTGGTTCCTGGGATATATGCACTACTTTCTGCAGAAAAATTATTTAAGATTGGAAGTGGTTTCCATTGTCTACCAGGTCCTGGGTCTAAGAACATTAAAAATAGTAGATCTCCCTCCTCTTGCCCTGCTACAAGAAAATATCCCTTTATTTATCAAGGTTGTTACCTGGCCCTTTGCCCAGGAGTTCACAGTACAGTGTTTATTTTAGAAGCCCCATTGGCACACATTTTCAGTGACTCAGAATACTCTACTGCCTTTTCTTTAAGAAAGAATTGAAATAGTGGCTTCTGGGCGGCTCAATAGGTTAAGTGTTCAACTCTGGGTTTCAGCTCAGGTCATGATCTCATGTTTCATGGGACTGAGCCCTGCATGAGGCTCTGTTGCTGACAGTGCAGAGACTTCTTAGGATTCTCTCTTTCCTCTCTCTCTCTCTCTTTCCCTCCCCTGATCACATGCATCTATCCTCTAAATAAATAAATAAATAAATAAATAAATAAAAATACTTAAAAAAAAAGACTGAAATACACTCCAACTCTGCCTCCTTCCTCCCTTTCAACTCCTGCCTGTGTCTGTGTGGAACCCTAATTCCCAGAATCAAGCTGAGATGGACTCATTGTCTGTAAACCCTGGGTAACCATCAAGTCATGATCCAGACTTCATGTTGTTCTCTATAAAATGCAAAAAAAAGTTTCCATTAACAATGAAAAAAAAAGTCATCCTTGGGACCGTAGTCCAAAGGCCCTGGAATTGGATGACCTATTAAAACAGATTACAGAATTGACTGAAGCTTTGAACAAGAATCAGAAATCCACGTTTCTCAAAATGCATTTATGGACATTAGTATGAGGGCTAATTTAGTGAATAGCTGGTAAAACATCATTTCTGGGTATGTTTGTGAGGATGTTTCTGGAAAGGAGTAGCATTTGAGTAGGTAGACTAAATAAAAATGATTGCTCTCACCAGAGTTTTTATTTTTTATTTTTTTTTGAGAGACAGATAAATACAGAGTGTGATCAGGGGAAGAGCAGAGAGAGAGGGAGACACAGAATCCGAAGCAGGCTCCAGACTCTGAGCTGTCAGCACAGAGCCCAATGCAAGGCTCGAACTCACAAACCATGAGGTCATGACCTGAGCCGAAGTCAGACCTTTAACCACTGGGGCCACCCAGGCTCCCCCTCTTCACCAGGGTTATAAGCATCAACCATTTTGTTACTGCATGGTACCTGAACAGGATAAAAAAGGGAAAACTTTCAGGGTTTTTTTTTGCTTGATCTGGGACATCTATCTGGGCTCACCCGTAGGTATCAGAGCTCCTGATTCTTAGACCCTCAGACTTAGGCTGGAAGCACACCACAGACTCTCCTGCATTTCTAGTTCACAGTTGGCTGAACACAGGAATTCTCAATCTTCATCAGTGTGTGAGTGAATCCTTCATAATGAATATCTATCTATCTATCTATCTATCTATCTATCTATCTATTATTAACCTATTCATCTGTCAATCTATTTATTGATCTATCAATCTATCATGTATCTTGATGATTCTATTTCTTTAGAGAATCTTGACTAATACAACTGTGTATGTTTATATGCCAGTAATAGTTGCTGTGGGGGTAGAAGAAAGAGTAAATAATTTAACTTCAGAAATCTTTAATGTGGGGATGTACAATATATATATAGATATATATAGATAGATAGATATATGTATGAGTGCTAAGCAGTTACATAACATAACCCACAACTCTCATCTTCTAGAAATTGTTTTTTAAACATAATAGTACCATTGTACAAATCAAAGAGAAGATAAAAATTAAATAACATCTTAGCATTTTTTTGAAAGCTCAATTGGCAATTGAGTTTGAGTATGTGAATATTTAGAAAGTACATGGTTCAGTTGAGAGTGAAGGAACAAGAATGAGAATGAGAAAATACTTCATCATTTTGAGTTTCCTGTTCTCATATTTTACTGATGTATGTTATGTTCAATAAACACCTAAGCATCAGTTCTTTGTGCTCATTCTATGGGTTCCAACCCCGTGCACACTGAATGCCTTACTAGTTTTACCACCATCTAGTGGTAAGACCAAGTGATTGAAAGTAAACTCTGACTGGAAGAATATAATGTAGATTAAGAGATGCATTCCTCTTCAACTTGATGAATACAGCTGATTCATATAGCTGATAATACTCATTTCAGATTCTTAGTACATTATAAAAGCAGACATGGTGATAAACTTTATAAGTTAGAGATTTAAAATAAAAATTTTAGGAGCTATTTTAATTTTTTAAAACTGATTATTTATATCCTCAAACAAATCTTTTGAAAAGAAAGAGTACCTGTACAATTGTTTTATGTGTGCATAGTCTTCACTACAAGAGGTTTCTTTCTCTGAAAGTAGGTGGAGATAAAAATCCCTAATTGTGGTTGAATCATGAGGAGACAGAACATAGAAAGATGATAAATAATCAGAACTAACCAGTGGCAAAGCTGGTCAGAACTGGATTGCAAAAGTTAATCAAAATCAGTGTCTTTTGCTAACAGGAATTGAGCCAACATTTTTCTGTGATTTCTGAGAGGAATCCTAGCTAAAATAACCGGGTAAGGTGTCCTACGATGCTCTGTAATGTATGTGAGTTGGATACTATTAATTTCAAAAGAAAAAATTAAAAATAAACATCAAGAGTGCTCATAAGCATAAAAGAGGGATAGATTTTTTTGAGAGGAAAAGCTTTAATATTCATCTGAAGTAGTGATGATAAAATGCTTCAGGAAATAACTCTAGAAGCAAGATAACCTATGTTAGTCTCTCAGCTGACAAAACAGAGTTAGGAAAACAGGTATTGGGGTGCCTTGTGCACACTGAGAGAGAGTGAGTGGGGGAGGGGCAGAGGGAGAAGGAGAGAGAGAATCCCAAGCAGGCTCCACACTGACAACACAGAGCCCATTGGAGGCTCAAACCCACGAACCATGAGGTCATGATCTGAACTAAAACCAAGAGTCAGACATTTAACTGACTGAGCCACCCCGGGACTCCTGAGTTCATTGACAGAATTATGTTGCCTATGAGAAAATACTAATTAACATGGAAAACAACATTATTGTAAATGAATTAATTTATATGTGCAAAACATAAAAACCTAAAATAAAAGCTCTGGAAAACACTTTAGAAATCATCTAATACAGTTCTTTCATTTTTCAAATAAAAAAATGAGGGAGGTAATTCTCCTCAATTTTTTTCAATTCTCAACATTTGACTAGATCAAAGGTATGAAATTTTGCAGACCTAATATGAAAGAAGTACTGTTTTATCTATGTCCCCAGTAGTCTCTCTATGGTCCTATCCAGTTTTTTGTAATAGTGTTGAAAACAACCGAGATGTCACTTGTGATTACATTTTCATACTCCATCTTTTTCATGTTTATGTATCCACTTGTATCTAGATAGAGTATAACGCAGTGTTAGTTGTCTTAGGATAACTTACACAAACAAAAATATTAGTGAGAAATATTCATGGAGTCCATTCAGTTAACAAATATTTACTTGCCATCCTCTAAATGCCAAGCACTATATTAGGTGCTGGGGATAAATACTCAGCAAAATGATCTATGGGCTTTACCAGGATGGAGATTATAATATAATGGAGGAGAAAGACTAATGAAATAAGCAAGAAATCAAACCATATAAAATGTTACTTCAGTGGAAAAGTACACACATATTTAATGAGGATAATTAATGTGGTGGAAGAAAGCAATGATTGTTTTCCTAAGAAATTAAAATTTAGCTGAGATTCAAGGAAACAGTCTGAGTTAATTTTATTTATTTATTTTTTAGTTTATTTATTTTGAGAGGTGCCCGGGTGGCTCAGTTGTTTATGTGCCTTTAGCTCATGGTTCATGGGTTGGAGCCCCGCCTGCTTCAGATTCTGTGTCTTCTTCTCTCTCCTTCCCTTGCTCATTCTCTGTCTCTACCTCTGAAAAATAAATAAACATTAAGAAAATAATGTTTATTTATTTTGAGAGAGAGAGTGAGTGGGAGAGAGGCAGAGGGAGAAGGAGAGAGGGAATCCCAAGCAGGCTCCACACTGACAGCACAGAGCCCATTGAAGGGCTCAAACCCACGAACCATGCGGTCATGGTCTGAGCCAAAACCAAGAGTCAGACATTTAACTGACTGAGCCACCCAGGGGCTCCTGAGTTACTTTTAAGAGCTGAAGTATATGTTGGTATACATACAATTAAAATGTACAATTTGAAGAAGTGAAAGAAGACTAACCAACAGTTAAGTTTCTCTTACAGTTTTTCTGTAATATCATTCCCACTACAGTATGGGTAATGGGATACATACGCACCACTTTGGAATGGAACATTAAGTATGGTATACTCTCAATGAAATATGTGTCAGTCAAAACAAATGGGCTATAGGTACATACAGAAATATGAATGGGTTTTAGCAATATATTATTCCGTGGAAAATTATTTCAATATAACATTCCTCTTTTTGTCTTCTTACAATTCTTTAAAAACAATTAGCTCACTGGCTGTAAAAAATGGGCCTCAGGTAAGATTTGGCCAACAGACAAAATGTACACACATGTACAAATACACACACTCTAGGCTTCATGACAGTAGTTGCCTTGGGTTGAAAGAATAGTGGGATGGGTAAGAAGAACATAGATAGAGGTTAAAAATGTGTTAGTGCTTTAGGGCTTGAGTTAAATAATGAATTAGGGTTTATTATATTAAATGTTTAAAAATACAAAAAGAGGGGCGCCTGGGTGGCTCAGTCGGTTAAGCCTCCGGCTTCGGCTCAGGTCAGATCTCACGGTCGTGGGTTCGAGCTCACATCAGGCTCTGTGCTGACAGCTAGCTCAGAGCCTGGAGCCTGCTTCCAGTTCTGTGTCTCCTTCTCTCTCTGCCCCTCCCCCTCTCATGCTCTGTCTCTCTCAGTATCAAAAATAAATAAAACAAAAAAAATTTTTTTTAAATAAATAAAACAAAAATACAAAAAAAAGAAGGCCATTCATAGACCAATAATAATATATTTAAAATTTTAAATACACAGGTCACGCAAATGCAGTCATAATGCCTTATAAGTCAAGCATACAACAGAGATGAGAGAGAGAGTGAGAAAGAGAGAGCGCAGATTAAAACACAGAACACTAATATTGTGCTGGTTGTGGCTGGCAAATTCTTAAAGGCCATATCCTAAATCATGAGTGAGTTATGTGGGTTTTTAGTATTTATATGATGAATGGATGGATAGATGGATGGAGGGACAGATGAATTTATAAATTAAGGTTTGCTTTGAATTCTTTTTTGGGAATAGTGGGGGAAGAGTGACATGAAAAGTTTGTTTTCCTATAAGATCACTCCCACTATAGTATGGAAAACTCTGGACTGGACCAACAGAGAATATATACCCACAATTTAAGAAACTATAGATGAACCCAAAGTAGATTTGATAGTATCTGAGGTAGTATAATAATTGTGGAAAATGGGAGGGGGAATTAAGCTGATCTTCAAAATACGTAAAAGGTAATAGATAAAGTTTATACACTAACTGAACATGGACAATGAGGGCAAAACGATTTCAAGAAGGACTGTTAAACTTATCACCTGGAAAATTAGATACTTAGTAACGCTATACTCTGAGACAGAAAACTATTTTTTAGAACTAGGTTTAGGGAGTAGTTTATTTATTCAACAATTTATTAAACACTTACTAAATATTGATTTGTGATTTATCATTGTTCTCGGTACCAAGATACTAATGTAAACCAGAGCTACAAATTTCTGGCTTTCATAGAGTTCCCACTGTAGTGAGAAGAGCCAGGTCACAAAGAAACATGCAAGTAGATAAATACGGTAGTTTAAATTCTACATTCTGTAGAGGAAGCAAAAGAACATGATGAAATAGGGAGCAGTGGGGAAGGCAAGTAAGCTACTTTAAACAAGAGATTCACAGATTTCTCTGAGAATGACACTTCAGCAGAGACTGGAATAGTAACGTCATGAGTTTTGGTTTTAGATAATGTTCTTAAGGGATCTTTCAGATATTCAGGTAACAAGGAGAATGATCCAGTAAAGGAGACAGAAAAGCAGTCATGTAAAAGAGCTGTACCGCTCAAGGAGGAATTAACTTTACACATCCTGTATGTCTAAGTTTAATTTGTATACATTTTTCTCCTTCCTGTTTCTCTAACATAGAGTTGTGAAATTTGGTAAATATAAATACAAAATGACCAGACAGATTTGGATTTCACCAAAATATGGATTGTATGTATGTATGTATACACACACAGAATTCAAGACATACTTGTCCATAAAATATTTAATAATTATATGAAATTCTAATGTAATTAAATATCCCATGTTTTTCTAGGAACATATGTCCAAGAAGTACTCAGTTTTCCTAACTTCCTTCTTCCCTCCACCTGTCTCTCTCATCTTTCCTTTACCTTCCCTTTCCTTTGTCTTCTCCTGTCTTTTTTTCTTCCTAGATTTTCCACTGGAGACTTTAAAATCCTCACTTTTTTACTAAACAGAACAGAGCAGTTCTGCCCCTTTCTGTCTTTTCTAGTATGTGCATAGCACTCCTTATCAGGACATGGATAATAATAAAAACTAGCCAAGAGCTGACTTACCTTAGAAGTCAGGTTGGAGTCTAAAACACATGCTTACATGTGTGTAGGCACAAATCCCAATAAACTGTCAGTAGGTAGAATGCAGGAATTCTTATCTGCCTCATTTATATTTCCTATATTGGATGATAGAAGGCAACTGAAAATAATTTTTAAATGATAAAAGACAGGACATTTGTGAAGTTACATATTACTGGCAATATTTATATAGAAATATCTGTTCTCTCATCTTTAAAATGTGAGGGTTTAATACTAATAGTAATAATAATAATAACAGCAACAGCTAATGTATTGACTAATTACTACTTTCAAGGCATCATTTAAGCACTTAATATATATTAAGCTAAATGTTCATTTCACCTTTAAAAATGTGTGGTTCATTGATCTCAGCATATTCTCAGATATGACAGAGCCTTACTGAGTAGAACTTAGAGATACATTAAGTTTCCTGGATGGCATTAATAATGTGATACAATTAAATCATAATGGTTAAGTAATTCTAGGCAAAAAGAGGTATTAAAGTTACCATGATTGGGGCACATGAGTGTCTCAGTCAGTGGAACTTGTAACTCTTGATCTTGGGGTTGTGAGCTCAAACCTTATATTGGGTGTAGAGAACACTTAAAAAAAGAAAATGGAGGCACCTGGGTGGCTCAGTCGGTTGAGTGTCCAAGTCCAGCTCAGGTCATGATCTCGTGATTCCTGGGTTCAGGCCCTGCGTTGAGCTCTGTGCTGACTGCTCAGAGTCTGGAACCTATTTCAGATTATGTGTCCCCTTCTCTTTCTGCCCTTCCCCCATTTGTGCTGTATCTCTCTCTGTGTCTCAGTAATAAATAAATGTTAAAATAAAATAAAATGAAATATTAAAAAAATGAAATGAAGTTACCATGATCATCATAAAGGAACATAACTGGGAAAGTTCTTAGCAACTGGTATTATTTTCTCAGCTAACTTCCAAACCTGTTGAGGAAAGCTTTCTGGGATGTGTCATATCTTCCCAATTCTCTCTGAGAGTCATTCACAGACTTAATATTTCCTTTCGTGTGACACAAGGTGTATGGTTTGTTGGGTGAAGCCTCAAAGTATGCAGATGTGAGAAATGATATGTATTCCATGGTGGTAGTAAGGATATACTTCCGAATGTGAAAACACATTTCTTTTATGTAGCTTATTGGGCTTTACAAATATTTCATTAAGTTCTACTACCCCTGCTGTCAGAGGGAAATGGCTCTGTCGCAAACATCACAAAAGACAGCTATCGAAAGACCATTCAGCTAAGAAAAGAACACTGCAATCCACAGCATGTGCCTTTAAAAGAATGTGGAAATAAATATAGCAAATTATATTAAAAAGCTATGATGAAAGTGATGTTGGTATTGGAGTAATTTGAAATGATAGGAAGGAAATCTCTTCTTGTCTGTCCCTTGAGATAGTCTAAGGCACAGTGGAGCCACAAGTTCCAGTGTGCAGCACACCACAGGTGAATTTGAAGAGCCACCCAATTGGTCTGTACAAAATCTAAGAAATTCCCCTCACCCACACCTACCTTTCAAAAGAATTTCAAGCATGTGAAGCCCATTATGTACAGGAACACCTTATGGAAATAACTTTTTTGTACTTTCTTGTGGTAGCTTTGGCTGCATACAGGCCACCTCAAGTTTTTGAAGCTTGTAATGTCAAGCATGCAATGGGCTCATGGCAAGTTTGCTAGGCGTTTCTTCTGGTAGAACGCAGGTTGGGTGCTCAACATTG
Source organism: Suricata suricatta (assembly GCF_006229205.1). Lineage (NCBI taxonomy): Eukaryota > Metazoa > Chordata > Mammalia > Carnivora > Herpestidae > Suricata > Suricata suricatta. Next base: position 169,603,076 of record NC_043700.1, read on the forward strand.
CACATACGGTCATCTGCTGTCAACTGAAGGCGGCCTGGGGTCTCTTCCTGGCCTCTCGCTTGTGCTGGGCCTCAGCTGTGATGACACTATCTGCCTTGTGCGGTCTCTCATCTTGGGGGATGCTAGCTTGTAATTGTTCCCATTGCAGCAGCAGAGACAACATAGGGACCATGGAAGTGTAGAAATCCTCTTGAGACCCAGACATAGAGACAGCACAGCACCTACCGCATCTCATTGTGCAAACAGTTCATGAGGCCTGTCCATATTCAAATCCTGGGGAAGAGGGTCTACCTTTTGACAGGAGGGGTCACAACACTCCCATTGTAAAGGTCTGAGTCTCTGTAAGGAAAGAATTGATGACCATTTAAGAAATCTACCCCAGTGGTAGAGTGAACATGTGTCATAATTTTGGTGCCCAACCTCCTTTAATCAGAAGTTCTTTGGGGGAATTATCAGACCTACTTCCAGGAAAAACAAAAACCAAAGCCCAGAACTGGACAATTTGCTATCCCAGCAAGACTGGTATCACTCTCTCTTGTAGCCTAGATTTAATGAATCAGGTGCATCTTTGTAAGATTTTTGACTGGGGAAAGGAAAGCACTATGAATAATAAATCTCTGTTCAAGGCCATAGATCACTGCAGAGAAACAGGTGACATCGCTCCCAGTGGTGGCCTCCCACGGGATGTGTATGGCATCTGCCTGTGTCATATACAGTGGGATCTCTGAAGTATGCCCCAGAGTGACACCAGTCCTGGCTGCTCAGCCTCTAAGCCAGATTCCCTTACCCTTCCAGAGAGTTGGTGGATTCCTAGTATTATCAAATCAAGTCCTTATATTAGCCAGAGTGACTTCTCTGGGTTAAAAACTAATAGTCCAAAGTGACAGAGTAGTGACAAGGAGTATATTTCCTCATTTTGAAAATGGAAATGGTAAGATGTGTGGAGAAATGATGATAATAAATGATAATCTCTATTTTTTTCTAAACATTTCATGAAACAAAATTCCATGTACCTCTTAATAACACCTAAATCACTGGTGAGTTTCATTTTGTTTTTTTACTCAAGTGTAAGGCTCACAATTAATTTCTCTTAATAGTCTGAGGAGTTCAACTAACTTTTCCCTTACTTTTCTAAGCATAAAATAATAAGTCTTCAGCAGAAGGTGAGGCTTTGAGCTCACACCTACCACATACAAGATATATGTAAGTCTCTTATCTACTTGGCCCCTACTACATTCATACAGTTCGGGAAGTAGCTATCTTGTTTACCTCAAGGATTATTCTGAGATTCATATGGAACATTATAAGCATAAAAGCTTTGAAACTATAAAGTGCTCTGTATACATATGGGGTTACATTTTAAACAGAAATTTTTCAACCTCCCCATCTGTGGTATAAACAAATACAAATTTTTAAATATTTAATATATTTTCAAAATTTATCTCCATTCTGAGACTCTCTAACATCTGTTTATATGTGTCCTCAATCCAGATTTAATTTAGATTGGTCTTTTAATATTTTGGATTGAAAACCTTGACAGTAAAACTCTGGCAAATAAACGTTGTTTACACAGCCAGAAGAAACTTTTCTTTTGAGCTTCATTTCTAAAGAAATACCTTTATCTTCCAGTACCTGGCACACTGACCTACACAAAATAGGTCATAAATTAATGTAATGTGATAATGACCAGGGGTGTCTGGATCTCTCAGTTGGTTAAGCCTCTGACTCTTGGTTTTCGGCTCAGGTCAGGATCTCATGGTTCATGGGTTCAAACCCCACTTTGGGCTCTGCCTTGGCAGCATGGAGACTGCTTGGGATTCTGTGTCTCCCTCTCTCTCTCTGCCTCTCCCCAACTCATGCTCTCTGTCTCTCTCAAAATAAATAAACTATTGTACAGTTAAAAAAAACTTTACAAAACTAAAATGATGATGACCACTAATAATAAGACTGAATAACGCAGTAAGTTAACTGTGGAATAAAAGTCTTATAAAAACAATTACTTCATGTTTCTGGCATACCATATGTTCCTTTAGTTTATGCTAGGGGTTTTCTCTTTAGAATTTTGACCTAAATCTTTCTTCCATATGCAATATGATCTCTTTGTCCCTTTCTCAGAGGATTTGTGCAGACTACTTTATAGTTTACAGTTTTTATTTCCAACATTTTCAACATTATTTTCTTTTGGGTGCTACATGGGGGAAAAATCACCTAAGCAATGAACAAATTTAATAATTATAGAAAGTTGACAATAAAAAGAGCAATGAAATTATGCAGTATACTGAAAATTGAATTTAAGAACTGATTACATAAAAGAATACAACCAATTACAAGAAATATGCAAGCATAATATAATGCATAAAACCATAAAAAGGAAATACAGAAACAATGGTAAGTAATTCATCAAAAGTGACACCTTAAATTAAGTAAAGGGCAAGTGAGAATTTAGTTAGACTTCATCTTCTTTCAATTATTTTATTAAAAGTTTAATTAACCTTTCAAACAATAGTAAACTTTCTGTGTTTTTCTTGTTCTTATCTTTTGATAATGATTCAGTGTTTTTGCTAACTCTTTTGTCCATGAAATGTACCATTTTAGAAGTTATTCACCCCCAAACCTTAAGTGAATCATCAGTCAGGCCATATCAGTCTCTGCACCGATGCTTAAAATCCTTCACTGGCCTCTCAGATATCTTTAAAGATAAATCCAACTCCTTATGAGAACTGGAGGTGCTTTTTTTTTTTTTTTGCCTACTATTATCTTCATAATCTATCCTATTCAGGCATCAGCTTCACAGTCATAGTGACCTTTCTTCCCCTCCTCTTCATACGCCAAGACCTTACATAATCTGACTTTTGCGTGCCCCTCTAACATGATTTCATTCTGTTCTCTACCATACTCATTACTTCCAGCCACAGAGACTTCCATTCTGGTTCATCATCACATGAAGACATTTCTCACCTTTCAGGGCCTGAGGCTTATTATTCTCCTGGTTTCTGAAACCATTTTCCCCCTTAGTGTAGGATCTGTTCTTGAACTTCAAGACTCAGCTCAAATATCACATACCCCGGGGGTGCCTGGGTGGCTCAGTCCGTTGGGCATCTGACTCTTGATTTCAGCTCAGATCATGATGCCAGAGTCATGAGATTGAGACCCGTTTATTGCTTAAATTCTCTCTCTCTCTCTTTTTCCCTCTGTTCCTCTCTCCTGCTGTGTGTGTTCTCTAAAATAGAATTGAAAACAATAACAACAAAACACAAATATCACACACCCAGAGAGCCTTTTCTTGACCAGTCTGTCTAAATGGTCTTTCCTGCCAATCTCTGTTATCTAACTGACTATTTACCGGAAGTAAATGTGTCTTGGTTACTTGGTTTGCTATCTATCTCCTCTGAAGAAGTTGTAAGCTCCTTCCAAGCAGGGAGTCTGTTGTGATTATGATCGTCACACTCCCAAAACAAGGAGCAGGGCCAGCTCAGTAATTCCTCCCTGACCTAACTAATAAATCTGTCACTATCCTTTGTGAATAAATATCCTTTGTCTTTTACTAAGAAATCACCACACAAAGATTTTTATAATGTCTATTTATATTGATTACCAAAAGTCCCATAGATAATAGAGGTGTTTTGTTTTTCGTTTTGTTTTGTTTCGTTTGTTGTTTTCCCCCCAGGATCTTTAGATGTTAACTACACAGCATTTCTCTTGGCATTTTTATACTCGCAAAATATGGATATTAGTTCTATTTTCCAGTGACCAGCCTCATCCCCAAACTCTTCTTTGTTCATGGGTGTGGACGCCTGAGAACTACATTTCCCAGAATCACTAGCAAGCAGAGTCATAGATTCAATTTCATAATGAGAAGAACTTACATGTGAAATATAAGCCAAATGAGTAGCAGATGCTAATGTTCTTATAACAGCAACAAGCAGTTCATGGTCTCCAGCAGACACTGGGCACAAGTTTTCTAGTAATTCCTGAGCCTCGTCTAAATCCTCACTCATGTGATGCTGTAGGCAACCCAAATCATCCACGATGGTCTCTGACATTCTGTGTACTTCTTGATTAGGGACAGGAGCTCTGATTTTGTGCCCCCAAGCCTTTCAATGTATGTGTATGCATGTGTTTTAAAGTTTCTCATTCCTTTTATAAATGTTCTCTTTTAAACACCTATAAAGTACTGTATTTTCCTGACACAACCAAACTTAGTAATTGGTGAAAAGTGATCTTTTACAAATGAATTTTAAAGCATACTGATTGAATCACTAAATTTGCAAAATATAATTGAGAAGTCTGTGCACTGCCATTTTTGTGAGAGGGTTTTTAAATCTCTCAATCTTCAAAGACTAAATGGAGAGAGACAAGATTTAAATCTTTGAATCTTGGAAATGGAAATAAGCATTAAACTGATGGTGACCAACCACCCCTCCCCCCCAAAAAAACCAAACAGAAAACCCAAAAAACAACCACAAAAAGGAAGATAATTATGGCTCAAGAAATAGATCAGCAGGAAAAACACAAAGAAGATAAAATGGAGGAAAGCTGACCCTACTTAGCTCATAATATAAAACAAACTTAATTTCCTTCCTTCAACCTGAAAGATATGACAGATTGTAGGCTAAAGAGATTACATTGACCTAGGAGAGACCAAATGTGTCAAGTCCAGAGCTCATGAAATAAAATCAGCTGACTCAATAGCCAAGGGGGCCATATGGAGTATGTTTCAGTTTAAATGCAATTTTTTTTGCATCATTTTGGCCAATGAAATTTCTGGTTTTATATCCAAATATTCATGTAAAAATGAGCCAAAATGACTGATTGAAATTAGAAGCTAACTCATCACAAATAATTGATGATCTCTACACTCATATTTCGAGGCTTAAATTTCATATGGGGCCTGATATGATTTCTTTTAAAAATCAAGCTCTTTATGACTGGCTTAGTAGTATGTCTATAATATGGAAATATTTTATTTTGTATATTTGTTTATTTATATGCCTAGGTCTATCCTACTAATAGAAATATTTTATTTTGTATATTTGTTTATTTATATGCCTAGGTCTATCCTACTAGTGCATATGTTCAATGAAAGGAGGGTGTTTCTCATTTGTTTGTTTGTTTACATTCTATCTGCTGTGTCACAATCATCCAGAACAGTGCCAGTATTTGTTGACTAAATGAAGAAATGAATTGCTTACAATATGACTAAATTCTAAATGGAAATATACTTAGGGTTAGTGGAAATATGATATTCAACTATATAGGCTAAGTATCTTTCAATGGATTTATTATCATAAGCAGTTCTCAAACATTTTGGTCTCAGGACCCCTTTTTTTCTAATAAAAATTATTTAAAAAGGCAGTGAATTTAATTTTTGTGTGTTATAATGTTATATTAGAAATTATCACTATGAATTAGTTTATCTTAAAATAACAATAATAAACATATAACATTAAACATAAATAGCATACTATGTTTCAAAAGAAAAAAAATAATGACAATAACACTGCCTTACAACTTGGCAAATTTGTTTGCTATCTTATTCAACAGAAAGCTACTGAATTTTCTTATCTGTGCCTGTTTTTGATTCATTACAATATGTTGTTTTTGAAATGTGTGGAGAAAATACAGGCTTATACAATTAGTTGGAAAAGAAAGGAGTGCTTTAATTGCCTTTCAGAACATTGTTGATATTCGTTTTTTATACTGTACTAAAATTTGTGAAATGGTGGCTGCTTTAAAGTTGATTTGCAATATGGAACTGAAACAATGTAAATAAACTTGCTATACTTTGTTACACTAAAACCCATTGATCTACTATGCACTATGAAAGTATGTTTTACCCTTGCATGATTTTTTAAAATGTTTTATTTATTTTTGAGAGAGGAGGGGCAGAAGCAGAGGAAGAGGGGGACAAAGAATCTGAAGCAAACTCCATTCTGACAGCAGTGAGCCCAATACGGGGCTTGAACTTGCGAATCATGAGATCATGACCAGAGCTGAAGTTGGACGCTCCACCAATGGAGTCACCCAGGAGCTTCCCCTTGCATAATTTTGTGACATCGTGCACTGTCTTTTAGAAGGCATTGGTTCACTAAGTGATTAAAATACTATAAGTGAACAAACATTTTATTTTATAATTAAAAATGTTATTTATAAATATCTCCTCCTATCTCATTAGAAATATTCTTAAGACCTGAGAAGTTGTTAAACTCACAGAGGCATTCAGATTTTCCAAAATTCAAATTTTCACTAAGAACATTTAAAATTTAAGTATTGGAAAATCCACTTACAGTCATCTAACATGAAGTCACATCATTTAATTTTTGAGAAAATGTTTGCCAAATACCCAGTTCTAAATAAAACAATCGGTCAATCAGTCCTTCTTTCAAATATAAGTGATGTTATCTGAAAACAACAACAAACAAAAAAACATCTACTACTTTAGCTACAAATCAAATGACTGCCATCAATTTTCTTGGGACATAACCGTCATATGTTGGTACACAGCAGTATGTTACTAGTACGTGTAACAGTTGTTACTGCTTTGTCATGTTTTTTTCCTGGGTGTGGAGCTAAAAAATACAATAGTATATTTGGTGCTACTGTCTTCATTAAGGTGCCAGAAGTGTTACCCATAGTTTTTTGGGGTTTTTTTTGTTTTTTTTTTTTTTTACCATTATGGCAAAGTTATCAATGGGGTGGGAGGGTGATACAAATAATATTTCAGTATCATTTTGATCCAATAGACCTCATGAAAGGATTTCAGGGACCCATTTACAAACTTTCAAATATGAAACCAGAAATTTACTTTGCCAAGCTGCCATAAGAAATACCACAGACTGGATGGCTTAAACAACAGGAACTTATTTGCTCACGGCTCTGAAAAGCTAAAAGTCTAAGATCAAGATATCAGCAGGCTGAGTTTCTGTCAAACCCTCTCTCTTTGGCAGGCAGATGGCTGCTTTCTTGCTGTGTCTGCACATGACCTTTTTTCCTGTGTGTAGACATCATGGGTGTCTAACCTATGTCTTAATCTTTTCTTCTTTTTTAAAATATTTTTATGTTTTTTAATTGTTTTTTGAGAGACAGAGAGAGACAGCGTGAGCAAAGTAGGGTCAGAGAGAAAGGGAGACACAGAATCTAAAGACAGGCTCCAGGCTCTGAGCTAGCTGTCAGCACAGAGCCTGACACGGGGCTCGAACCCACAAACCGTGAGATCATGACCTGAGCTGAAGTCAGACACTTAACCTACTGAGCCACCCAGGCACCCCTTAATCTTTTCTTCTTATAAGGCCTTCAATATGATTGATTCAGGAAAACCCATTATGACTTCTCTTAACATTAATCACATTCTAAAAGGCCTATATCCACGTATAGCCTCATTCTGAGATACTGGGGTTTAGAATTTCAACTTATGAGTTTTGGGAAGCATATTTCTGTATGTAACAATATTCTTATCATCTTACCATCACCCAGATTTAAATTCTGTTAATGTTCTGGAATAGTTTCATTTAAAAATCTCTAACTTACGTATATACATACCCATATATATATTGATTTATTTAAGTCTATAATGTAAAATTATTCTACAAAGATCCTATGGATAACCTGCCCTTTAAAGTTGAATATTACCAAAAAAAAAAAAAAAAAAGCAGAATGTTAGATTAATAGTATTCATCTTGGTCATCCCATTATTATCTCAGCCCATGTTCATCTTTCTACTATAAACTTTGATGACTCTCCTCTTAGTTTAGGGTATTACACAAGTGTATTTACGTGTACAGAAATTCTCTATAGGATGATGTATGGATGTCTTCTGAAGTTTGAAATCCCCTTTGAAAGGGGAGCCACTTTGATCAATGGCTGTTTAGGTCTCCCAGAAAACTGCTTTCTATGAAGTGAGAAGGGGAGTTGGGGGAGATTATAAAAAGCCTATGAAGCCTGCTTTTATAGTCTTTAGGTAAACTTTTAGGAATGACATTTTCATCTTAGTCTGGTTTGTTGGATCAAGAGCATTAAGGTGCAGATTCTTATGTCATTTGCATAAATTTTACATTTATCCATGTTAATTAACATTTACTGCATATGTGTGGAGCTATCAAAAAATTAAAATTCCCCAAATATAGTGTTTATAAATACTTCCTTAAAATCAGTTTCGGTGTCACCTACGTCAGGAGCTCACCACTTGATCATCCTCTGACAGTCTAATCTCTTCAGATGATATTGGAGGAGTAGCTTTTAAGTAACTGTTACTCTAGTTTTATTTCCCTAACAAAAATATTTTAACAAATACCTAATCTTTCAACCCACTAATTCACAAAATTTAAATAAACAAATGCACGCATATGCATATGTAAATATCAAGCCATTTTTAAATCATTTTTCAACAAGCTACTCACAAATTAGCCACATAAACTAAGAGGTTGGTTTGTATATGGAAACCTCAGTTTATTTGTTAATACATCAGTCTGTGAGCTTAACTATGTATATTTGTTCCTCAGTATGGGTTTATTTGTTAATAATTCTTCATTTAATTATTACTTCATTTTGAAAATGAAATGTGTTAAAAGATAGGTTGCAGTATTTTTTCAATATTTCTTTTATTTTTGTAAGAGAGAGTGAGAGAGAGAGAGAGAAGGAGCGGGATAGAGAGAGAGGGAGACAGAGGATCCAATGTAGGTTCCTTGCTAAGAGCAGAGAACCCAATGTGTGGCTTAAATTCAAATAGTGAGATCATGACCTGAGCCTAAGTCAGTTGATGCTTAATCAACTGAGTCACGCAGGCACCCTGACCTTTCCAGTATTTTATAATCTTACCCTGCAACACAGTCTTTATTGTTCTTAGGCTCAAAGTTCAGGCCATCAATTTAACCAGTAATTCTCTAATTCCTTTCCATATGTTCTTTCTCTAAAGGATAGGGACAATTTCACTTTTCTCTCATATTAAACTTGTGTGATGCATAGCTTTTCCTCCTATTCCCTGTTGTATTTATTCTCCAGTATTTATCAGCAGCTTCATTAATAACAACATTCTCCTCCTTTCCAAAAGCAACAAGATTGACATGGACTTCCCTAATTTACTGCATGGTTGGTTAGCAGTGTACATCATAAACGTTTAATTTTAAAAAGAACATTGTGAATGAAAAGACATACCATGCTCATGAATCGGAAGAATAAATATTAGTAAAATGGACATGCTACCAAAAGTCATCCACGAGATTCAATGAAACCCCTATCAAAATACCAAAGACAGTATTCACAGAAATACAAGAAACAATCCTAAAATTTGTGTGAACCACACAAGGAACCTAAGGAACAAGAACAAAGTGAGAAATGTCACATTTCCTGATCTCAAACTATATGACAAAGCCATAGTAATAAAAACAGAATGATAATGATACAAAAAGAGATACATAGACAAATGAAACTGAATAGCAAGCCCAGAACCAAATCTGGACGTTTATGATGAAGAAATATTCGATAAGGAATTCAATAACATAATGGAGGAAAGGCAGTTTCTTCCAAAAAAAGTGCTGTGAAAACTAGAAAAACATGCAGAATAAGGAATTTGAACCTCTACTTCATACCACTCACAAAAATTAACTCAAAATGAATCAAAGACTTTAATATCAAACCTAACACCATACAATTCCTGGAAGAAAGGTAGGGAAGAAATTCATTGATATTAGTCTTGGTGGTGATTTTTTAGATATATTGAAACCACAAATAACAAAAGCAAAACTCAACAGATGGGACTCTATATCCTGCAAAAGCACAGCAAAGCAAACAATTAACACAATGCAAAGACAGCCTACAGAGGGAAAGAAAAATTTTGCAAACTGTATATCTGATAAGGAATTAATATCCAAAATATGTAAGGAACCAGCACTACTTAGTAATAATAGCAATGACAACAACAGCAACAACAGCAAAAACACTCTTAACTACCAAACAGATGGGAGAACCAAGTAGACATTTTTCTAAAGAGGACATCAAAGTGACCAACAGGCGCATGAAAAATGCTAAATATCACTAGTCATTAGGGAAATACAAATCAAAACCACAGTGAGCTATCACTTCACACCTGTTAGAATGACTATCATCAAGAATACAAGAGACAGCAGGTGCAGGTGAGGATGTGGTGAAAGGAAACTCTTATATACTGTGATGGGAATATAAATTAGCTTGACCACTATGAAAAACAATATGGAAAACCTCTATGGAGATTCCTCAAAATATTTAAAAAACAGATCTACCATACAATCCAGCAGTTCCATTTGTGGGTATGTATGTAAAAGAAAAGACAGAGAGGCATCTGGGTGGCTCAGTCGATTAAGCATCTGACTCTGGCTCAGGTCATGACCTCATAGTTCGAGCCCTGCATTGGACTCTGTGCTGACAGCTCAGAGCCTGGATCCTCCTTCTGATTCTGTGTCTACTTCTCTCAATGTCCCTCCCCCACTCATGCTCTGTCTCTCTTTCAAAAATAAATAAAAATTTAAAAATTTAAAAATAAACAAACAGACAAACAAAAAGTCAACCCTATAAAAAATAAAACCAAAGCGTAAAATGGTAGTTATAAGGGCATGGGGACCCAAGAGGCAAGCCTGATGGTGTTTAAGGTATAAACATATAACAGGTAGTAAATAAACCATAGAGATACAATGCATAGTATAATGAGAGTAGTCAACAATTCTATACTCTTGCAATTTAATATAAATATTGCTCAATGGCAATCACATTACAATTTAGAAATTTATCAAGATAGTACAAGGTATGCCTTAAATTTACAAAGTTTAGCATGTCAAATTATTAAATAAAAAAATTAAAAAGCCTAATGACTACTTCTTCCTTTATTCTGGAATTATACTTTAGCACATTTTTAGCTTCTGAAATTACAGAGCAAATTTTTCTTTGTACTTAATTTATTTTTAATCCAAATATTTACACAACCATAGCAATATGTAAATATGAAATATGTAAGCTATATAAAATCAATATATTCAAATATATCTCATACATGAAATATGCATAAAAGATATATATGGATGCTATCTAGTCTGCATCTTCACTTAGCTAATTAAAATTCAAGCTAAAAATTGTGGCTTAGTTTTAAACTCAGAAGACTGGTTCTCTATCCACATAAATGAAAAATATTTAACCCAAATCGCAGTTTCCTTACTAGAGCAGGCATTCTTAATTTCCATTGATTCAGAAATCCTTTCTTCAATGCACTGGAACTAGTACTGATTACTCTCTGAAAACAGTATGGCGACAGCTCAGGCACAGATGTTTCAGTTTATAAAGAAATCATATAACTATAAGCATCTTAAACCAACAATATTTACTTTAAAAAATTATGTAAATGTCCCATATAGTGAAACCATTGCAAATGCTGTATTTATACATGTAAATGTACATGTACATGTAAATGTTGATCTAATCCCAACCATCTTGTCGCATTGAACTGTGAAAGTTAAGCTTCATATTGCATTGAATTGTGACACTTTGGCAATTAATAATTTCTGTTTATGATATGGAATTGCAGCTCTTTTCCCTCAGATGTTTCTCTAGTGCAAATCATTGTTGTCACAGTAGGTGCATCGAATTCATCTTTTTAAATTACATAGACAGTAGAAATCCAAATAAGAACAAAATACTTGTGTTCAATGAGTGTGATGCTTTTAAAATTTTTTTAATTTTTATTTATTTTTTTAATAGTTTATTGTCAAATTGGTTTCCATACAACACCCAGTGCTCTTCCCCACAAGTGCCGTCCACCATCACCACCACCTCTTTTCCCCCCTCCCCCTTCCCCTTCAACCCTCAGTTCCTTTTCAGTATTCAATAGTCTCTCAAGTCTTGCATCCCTCTCTCTCCCCAACTCTCTTTCCCTCTTCCCCTCCCCCTGGTTCTCCATTAGGTTTCTCCTATTTTCCTGGTAGACCTATGAGTGCAAACATATGGAGTCTGTTCTTCTCTGCCTGACTTATTTCACTTAGAATGACACCCTCGAGGTCCATCCACTTTCCTACAAATGGTCAGATTTCATTCTTTCTCAATGCCATGTAATACTCCATTGTATATGTATACCTCGTCTTCTTGATCCACTCATCAGGTGATGGACATTTAGGCTTTTTCCATGTTTTGGCTATTGTTGACAGTGTTGGTACGAACATTGGGGTACATGTGCTCCTATGCATCAGCACTTCTGTATCCCTTGGTTAATCCCTAGCAGTGCTATTGCTGGGTCATAATTATGGGAGTTCTATGGATAGTTTTTTTGAGAAACCTCCACACTGTTTTCCAGAGAAGCTGCACCAGTTTACATTGCCACCAACAGTGTAGGAGGAGGCCCATATCTCCACACCCTCACCAGCAGCTATTGTCTCTTGATTTGTTCATTTTAGCCACTGTGACTGGCATGAGGTGGTAGCTCAGTGTGGTTTTGATTTGTGTTTCCCTGATGATGAGTGATGTTGAGCATCGTTTCATGTGCCTGTGACCATCTGGATGTCCTCTTTGGAGAAGTTTCTGTTCATGTCTTCTGCCCATTTTTTCACTGGGTTATTTGTTTTTTGGGTGTGGAGTTTGGTGAGTTCCTTGTAGATTTTGGATACTAGCCCTTTATCTGATATGCCATTTGCAACTACCTTTTCCCATTCTGTCGGTTGCCTATTAGTTTTCTTGATTGTTTCCTTTGCAGTGCAGAAGCTTTTTATCTTGATGAGGTCCCAAGAGTTCAGTTTGCTTTCATTTCATTTGCTTTCATTTTTCAAGAGTTCATTTGCTTTCATTGGGGATGTGTTGAGTAGGAAATTGCTGCAGTTGAGATCAAGGGGGTTGTTTCTTACTTTCTCCTCGAGGGTTTTGATGGTTTCCTGTCTCACATTCAGGTCCTTCAGCCATTATGAGTTGATTTTTGTGCATGGTATAAGAAAGTGGTCTAGTTTCATTCTTCTACATGTTGCTGTCCAGTTTTCCCAGCACCACCTGCTAAAGAGGCAGTCTTTTTTCCATCAGATACTCTTCCCTGCTTTGTCAAAAATT
>NC_043700.1:169616222-169623869 GCF_006229205.1 Suricata suricatta
AATATAACTTTGGCTATTTGGGGTCTTTTGTGGTTCCATAAGAATTTGAGGATAGTTTGTTCTAGCTTTGAGAAGAATGTTGGTGCAATTTTGATGGGGATTGCACTGAATGTGTAGATTACTTTGGGTAGTAATGACATTTTCACAATGTTTATTCATCCGATCCATGAACAGGGAATGTTTTTCCATTTCTTGGTATCTTCTTCAATCTCTTTCACAAGTTTTCTGAATTCAGTAAAGTTCCAGGGTACAAAATCAATGTACAGAAATCAGTTGCATTCCTATACACCAATAATGAAGCAGCGGAAAGAGAAATCAAGAAACTGATCCCATTTACGATTGCACGAAAAACCATCAAATACCTAGGAGTAAACCTAACCAAGGATGTAAAAGACCTATATGATGAAAATTAATGTTTATTTATTTTTGAAAGAGAGAGAGAGCACACGCATGCATGAAAGTGGGGCGGGGGGGAGGGAGAGACAAAATCCAAAGGAGCTTCAATTTTTATGCTGTCAGCAAAGAGCCCGAAGCAGGGCTCGAACTCACCAACCACAAGATCATCACCTGAGCTGAAGTCAGCTGCTTAACCGACTGAACCACCCAGATGCCCCAATAAGTGTTATGTTTTAGGGTGCCTATAGATACTGGCAGTATTATTCCCCAGAGAATTGATTGCTTTAGTGACTTTAGCAAGAAGTCTTTGTATTTAGTCTTTCAAGATATTAACTTGGTTTTTGTAGATAAACTGAATGTATAGTCACATTTGCAGGGACAGGCTCAGGTTAATTGGGTTTATGAGACTGATGTGTGTGATACTGAAATGTCAATTGATTGATTTTCAATAAAAAGTGTAATTATCCCACAAATTGGAATGCTCATATTGGCATAATGCGTACAAAGCCAAAGACATATTCTTGACATGTGTTGAAGATTATAAAATATTTTGAGTACCTTTGAAAGCTTTGGGCCTTTCCCTACAACAACTGTACACATGCATATAAATGTAGTGTTATGTTTATAATTTGGTGGGGGGTGTATTGTCAACCATATTACTCCAGTTGCTTTTACCAAGTAGCTTCTGCTTTTGGAATAAACTTGACCTATACAAATTGAACAGGAAAGTTCAAATAAAGGAGAACTATAATTAAAAAAAAAAAACCTTGATAAAATGCTCTCCTGGTAGAGAACACTGTTAAGTTATATATGTATTAAGATCATGAAACTTTTAGGAAAGTTCAGTCCAAGACATAATTTGGCCACAGTCATTAGATCTGGGAACTGAAAGAGGATTGCAATTTCTGTCTCCAAAGAAAACAGCACATTCACAACCTTAAGGGGTACATGGAGAAAATTATTACATTGGTGTTTCTATGTGTTATATCATTTTATTCTATGGTATACTGACATTTTACTTGAGCACTATGACCCTGGAAAATAGCAATCATTAAGAAATACCCCTACCAGGGGTGCCTGGGTGGCTCAGTCAGTTAAGCGTCCAGCTTCGGCTCAGATCATGATCTCACGGTTCATGGGTTCAAGCCCTGCGTCGGGCTCTATGCTGACAGCTAGCTCAGAGCCTGGAGCCTGCTTCAGATTCTGTGTCTCCTCTCTCTCTGACCCTCCCCTGCTCATGCTGTCTCTCTCTCTCTCTCTAAAATAAATAAAGACAGTAAAAAAAAATTAAAAAAAAAAAAAAGAAATACCCCTACCCTCACTGCAAAGAAACACCCTTCTGAATATGACTTGGGTAAGACTCACTAATGTCTCCTGATTTGTCTGTAACAAGGCCAGAGAGATTTCCAAATTTTTATTATTTGCCTCATAAGTAATTAGCTGAACTGCTTGGTCCCACTAATCAGTCAGAACAAAATGCTTGTTGGCGAAATTTTAATTAAATTTATTTGTTTCCACCAGACTCCTAAACTTTGATGAAACTTCAACCATCATACAACCCCTCCTTAAAAGCCCTCCTGACAATAGATGGACCTCAGGATAAAGCGTTAGCTAATCTAGTATCTGATCACCTCATTGTTTCATCCTCTTCCCACACTTGGTTCCTTCTAGTGAGTTTAATCCTTACAAAGAAAAACCCTTTGGGTACTATCTGAATAGCTCTTACATCACTGCAGCATATTAAACATCTTTGCTATCTACCAAATCAACCATCAGACAATATCCAGTAATATTTTGGTGTTGATACATAATACATGATAATGTCAAACATAAATTCATGATCGATGTTTTTCTTTTTGAGACACCTGAAAGGCTCAGTTGTTTGAGCGACCAACTCTTGGTTTTGGCTCAGGTCATTATCTCATGATTGGTGAGATGGAGCTCCATGTGAGGGCTCAGTGCTGATAGTGCAGAACCTGCTTGGGATGCTCTTTCTCTGTCTCTCTCTGCCTCTTCCCCACTTACACTCTCGTTCTCTCTCAAAATAAATAAATAAACATTAAAAAATGTTTTTATATTCTAGCCCTGGCAGGTATTTAAACTTGCATTAGAAAAATATAATTACACTAGCTTGAGTCCTTAAAAAGATAGCAATTTTTTTAAAAGAGTACATTTATGGAGTTTCAAGGAATGATTGCCACATATCTCTATGTGAAAATATAGCAATAAGAGTGAAAAGAGTAAAAACCAATAGCATAAAAGAAAAGAAAAGAAAAAGATGAGATCAGATTATGAAAGTACATAATAATGGATATATAAATAGAAGATATAATAGAATTATATCTGAACAAATTATCAAGGTAAAACATAATTATTTAATACAGCATGTTTCTGTGCCTCATAATCTGACATAAATCAAACCACACTGTGGAAAGTTATTGAAATTCTCAATGAACACAACATTCATTATAAATATTCAACAAAAATAGAGTGTGTAAAGCAAGAGATATGATTAGTGGAAACAAAAGAAATTCATTAAAACAAGCAAAAACAAAGTGTTTCTTCCTATAAGAGATTTTGGGATTACCAATTATTAAGCAAAATAATTTTCAACTTCTAATGTATTTTAATTCAGTATATTAAAATTGGAAGAGATAGCTTCTCATACAAACTTTGTTCAGGAACATTTCCATCTCTTTCATTTTATTAAACTTATATCTGCACAAATAAGATATAAATCATTCTAATAATAAATTCTGATCAAACACATCAGCAAAGCAAATCAATATGTTGGAGGAAAAAATATATATCCCATCAGGAGGGATTCAAGTGGAAAAAACTTTTAATTTTCTTATGAAGCAATAGATAAATAGCATACATCCAGTGTGTTTATTGCCTCATTTCACAGAGATGGGGTAAAGAATAAGATACTCCCCCTGAAATAGGCACCAACCACTAGTTTGGGGGGGTTCTTAATTGACATAATTCATATACCATAATCTCTCTGATCACAGAGCTTTTCATCACTACAAAGGAACCCTATACCCATTTGTGTTCACTCCCTATTCCCCACATATCCTACCCCTGTGTAACCACTACTCTACTTTCTATTTCTATACATTTCCTATTTTGAATATTCCATATATATGAAATTTTAAAAATTGTGGCTGTTCATGTCTGACTTCTTTCACTTAGAACAATATTTTCAAAGTTTATCCAAGTTATAGTATATAGCAGCCTTTCATTCCCTTTTATAGCCAAATAATATTCCAATGCATGGATGTATCATGTTTTGTTTATGGATTCACCAGTTTAATTTTTTATCTATTATAAATACATTGTGGATATTCATGTACAAAGTTATTTGTGAATATTTATTTCCAATTCTCTCCAATATATATATCTAGGAGGAGAATTGCTGAATAATAGTAACTTTATGTTTTCACATTTACAAAACACTGTCAAAATATTTTATGAAAAAGATGTGCCATTTTTATTTTCTACAATAATCCATGAGAGTTCCAATATTTCTTTCTTTTATTTAAAAATTTTTTAATGTTTTATTTATTTTTGAGAGAGAGAGAGAGAGAGAGACAGCATGAGCAGGGGAGGATCAGACAGAGAGGGAGACACAGAATCCGAAGACAGGCTCCAGGGTCTGAGCTTGCTGTCAGCACAAGAGTTCAAGATCATGACCTGAGTTGATGTCGGAAGCCCAACCAATTGAGCCACCCAGGTGCCCTGAGGGTTACAATATTTCTAAATCCTTGCCAACATTTGTGTTTGTCCATTCTTTTGATCTTAGCCATCCTAGTGGGTATGAAGTGACATATCATTTTGGTTTTGATTTGCATCTCCCTAATGACTAAGATGTAAATCATCTTTTCATATGTTAAGTGGTAATTTGTGTATTTTCTATGTAGAAAGATCTATTCATATTCATTGCCCATGTATTAACTGAGATGTTTGGTTTTTCTTGTTGAGTTTTAGGAGGAGCTCTTTATAAATTTTGAATTCTAAATCTTTATCTGATATGTAATTTACAAATATATTTTACCCTTATATAAATTATCTTTCACTTTCTACAGAGTGTCCATTGATGCACAAGTTTATAATTTTTATGAAATTGAATTTATCTATTTTAAAACAATTTTTAAGTTTTTTTTATTTTTGAAAGAGAGGAAGAGAAAAAGCATGAGTAGAGGAGGGACAGAGAGGGAGGGAGAGAGCATTCCAAGCAGGCTTCGAGCTGTCATCACAGAGCCCAATCAGGGGCTCAGTCTCACAAACCATGAGATCATGACTTGAGTTGAAATCAAGAGTTGGCTAGTTAACCTACTGAGCCACCCAGGAGCCCCTTGAATTTATTTTTTATTGTTCATGCTTTTGGTATAATATTTTAGAATTCATGAACAAATCTAAAGTCATGAATATTTTGATGAGGTCCCAAAAATTCATTTTTGCTTTTATTTCCCTTTCCTTTCAGGATGTGTCGAGTAGAAAGCTTCTGCACTGCAAAGGAAACAATCAAGAAAACTAATAGGCAACTGACAGAATGGGAAAACATAGTTGCAAATCACGTATTTGATAAAGGGCTAGTATCCAAAACCTACAAGGAACTCATCAAACTCCACATACGAAAAATGAATAATCCAGTGAAGAAATGGGCAGAAGACATGAACAGACACTTCTCCAAAGAGGACATCCAGATGGCCTACAGGCACATGAAATGATGCTCAACATCACTCATCATCAGCGAAACAAAATCAAAACCACACTGAGATACCATCTCATGCCAGTCAGACTGGCTAATATGAAAAAATCAAGAGACTATAGATGCTAGTAAGGATGTGGAGAAACGGGCCCCCTCCTACACTGTTGGTGGGAATGTAAACTGGTGCAGCTGCTCTGGAAAACAGCATGGAGGTTCTTCAGAAAACTATTGATAGAACTCCTCTATGACCCAGCAATAGCACTGCTAGAGATTTATCCAAAGGATGGAGAAGTGCTAATGCATAGGAGCACACATACCCCAATGTTCATAGCGGCCCTTTCTACAATAGCCAAATCATGGAAAGAGCCTAAATGTCCATCACCTGATGAATGGATCAAGAAGATGTGGTATATATATACAATGGAGTATTACATGGCAATGAGAAAGAATGACATATGGCCATTTGTAGGAAAATGGATGGACCTCGAGGGTGTCATGCTAAGGGAAATAAGTCAGATGGAGAAGGACAGATACCATATGTTTGCACTCAGGTCTAACAGGAGAAACCTAACAGAGGACCACAGGGAGGGGAAAGGGGAAAGAGAGTTGGAGAGAGAGAGGGACTTAAAACATGAGAGACTATTGAATACTGAAAACCAACCAAGGGCTGAAGGGGGAGGGGGGGAAGCAGGGGTGGTAATGAAGGAAGGCACTTGTGGGGAAGAGCACTGGGTGTTGTATGGAAACCAATTTGACAATAAACTATTAAAAAATAATAAAATAATAAAAAATAATAAAGTCATGAATATTTGTTCCCTTTTTCTTTTAAGAATTTTATATTTTTAAATTTTGTTTTAGAGAGAGAGAGAGAGAGAGAGCACAAGTGCAGGAGAGGGGCACAGGGAGAGAGGGAGTAGTCATGGGTTCGATCCCCACGTCGAGTTCAACACTGAGCTCAGAACCTGGAACCTGCTTCAGATTCTTTGTCTGCCTCTTGCTCTGTCCCTCCCCAGCTAATTCTCTGCCTCTGTCTCTCAAAATAAAGACATTTAAAAAACGTAAAAATGCATTGCTAAATATTTTATTCATTTTGACAATATTATAAGTTGAAAAGTTTTTTAAGTTAATTTTTAAATTGTTCATTGCTAGTGTAGAAATTCAATTGCTTTTTCTATGTTGACCTTGTATCCTGAACCTTGCTGATCTAATTTATTAGCTCTATGTTTTAATGTATCCCTTGCAATTTTCTATATCAAGATCATGGCTTCTTCAAATAGAAATAATTTTAATTCCTTTCTAATCAGGATGACTTTTAGCTATTGGTCTTATAGAGGAAACAGTCAGTTATTCAAAATCACCTTTTTTGCAGATGCATTTTACTAGTCAGGAAATCCTCTTTTCTTCTAAATTTAAGTGTGTTTATCATTAAAAGATATAAAATGTTGCCAAATATTTTTTATGCATCTGTTGACATGATCAAGTACATATCATTTATTATGTTAATATAACATATTACATTGATTTTTATATATTGCAACCAACTTTGCATTAATGCAGTAAATCTCACTTGGTCATGGGTTACAATACTTTTTTATATGTTACTGGATTTGTTTTGCTAGTATTTTGTTAAGAATGTTGAGAATTTTACATATGTATTCATAAGCAATATTATTCTTTTCCTATTTTTTGTAAATTTTTTATCTGATTGTTGTATTAAGTTAAAATGGCCTCATAGAATGAGTTGGTAATTGCTGCCTATTCTCCTACTTTTTGGAAGAGTTTGTGAAAGATTGGTGTAAATTCTTCTCAAAATGTTTGGTAGAATGTAACAGTGAACCCCTCTGGTCCTGTGCCATTTTTTTCTGGAAACTTTTCTAATTAGTGAGTCAATTTCTGTATTTGTTATAGGTCATTCCAATTTGTCCATTTCTTATATAGTTAATTATGGTAATTTCCATCTTTGTAGAAATTGGCCCATTTCCTTCAGATTATCTAATTTCTTGACATAGTCTTCCCTTATAGGTCTGTTTATTTATATAAAGACAGTAGTAAGTAATGTGCCTTATTTCATTTCAGTCCTCTTTCTTTTTTAATAACTAATTTAAAGACTATTCAATTGTGTTGATCTTTTCAGAGAACCAAATTTATGTTGATTTTTCTCTATTTGTTTTCTATGTGATCTTTCATTTATTTCCATTTTACAGTTTATCACTTCCTTCCTTGATTGCTTTAAGATCTTTTGGTATGCTGGTTCTAGTTTCTTAAGGTTGAAAGTTAGGTTATTGATTTAACTGTGCGTGTATTTTTTTGTAATGTAGGCATTTACAGCTGTAAATTTTCCACTGAGAATTGGTTTTGCTATAGCTCATAAGTTTCTGTATGTTGTGCCTTCACATTTATACATCAAACAATATTTCCCAATATTCCTTGTGATTTCTTTTTTGACACATTGTTTTTTTAAGAGTGTGGTGCTTATTCTTTATTTATAAATTTCTCAAATGTCTTTTATTGATTTTTAATTTTATTCCACTGAAGTT
>NC_043700.1:169623969-169625508 GCF_006229205.1 Suricata suricatta
AAAAAAAAAAAAAAACCCAGCAGCTCCCCCTAGTGCATAGGCGTGGTTTGATGTGGTAGGTCTTGGAGGCTGCTCTCAGAGACTCTGCCTTGGTGTCTGCAGAGATTAGATAGGCAGGCGTCACGCCAAGCTCTGCTGAACTATGAACTGTAGGCCACTCTAATGAGTCGGATCTCCTGTTGCCGCGGTTGAGCCGAGTTGTATTTTCCAGGCCGGCCTCGGTTCAAAGTTCAAGTCCATGCACTTTTTATGCTATGACAGATGAGATGTTTTTGTTTTGGTTGCTGGCTTCTTAGGGGGAGGAATCAATTTGTCTTGGCTCAGGCTGGGATTTCGGCTGCCCCTGCCTGGGGCGAGATGCGCAGCAGGAGGTGAAGTATGTGCGCACTGTCACAGACCCAACCTCCAGTGGGGATCGTGTTAGCGTTGAGGGAGGAATGAGGGAATAGCTGTTGCCGGAGGCTGCGCCAGGAGCTGCTGGAAATGAGCTGGGAGCTCCTGCAGCCTGTGTGCCTGCACTGAGGTCTCCACCACCACCAACTCTGCTGGGATCGTGCAGAGGTGGGGGCTATTTTTTCCCTGTTGGCACCCGGGATTCAGGGTTCCCGTGGCCAATGCTGGGGGTGAGATGTGCCGTGGAAATGAGGTGCATGCTCCCACTCCCAAAACCGAGGTCGAAGTGAGCACCCCTGACACCGCCGCTGCAGTGGTCACGGACTCCTTGCCAAGATGGCGCTGGGCTGGAAGCTGTTCCTTCCCTTGCACCACCTGGGTTCGGGATTTAGGCGACCCAGCAGTTATCTATGGAGTGAGCTTCTCTCTCCAAGCGCAGTTAAGTGTTCTTTACCTCTTCCCCACAGACAGTACCATGAGCGTGTTCAGTCCCTCTGTCTCTTCCCTTTGTCTCTCAGGCTCCTTGCGCTTGCCCCGCATTGGGCTGGAGCTCCCGCCTCCCCTGACAGTCTCGGGCTGGCCCGTTTTCCAATCTCCCCAGTTCGCACTCACTCACTCAGGTATCCTTCAGGTTCTCTTCCTTCTGGAGTCTATATTTTCTCCTTCCGCTCTTGCAGATGAGAGTAATGTCTTTCTCAGTTTGATTGATGGGGCAGAGGAAGTTTACAGAGCTCCCTTCCTCTCCGCCATCTTGGCTTCTCCCCCTCAATACATTTAACCTCCACATTTTTGGAAGTTTTCCATATTTTTTCCTGTGGTTCATTTCAAATTTCATAGCATTGTGGTCTGAAAGTGTGCATGGTATGATCTCTATTCGTTTATACTTATGGAGGGCTGCTTTATGTCCCAGTATGTGGTCTATCTTGGAGAATGTGCCATGTGCACTTGAAAAGAAGGTAAATTTCCTATCTTTAGGATGTAGAGTTCTAAATATATCTATCAGTTCCATCTGTTCCAAAGTGTCGTTCAGGTCCATTGTTTCCTTAGTGATTTTCTGTCTGGTTGACCTATCCATTGCTGTCAGTGGAGTATTAAAGTCCCCTGCAATTAGCACATTTTTGTCAATAAGATTGTTTCTTTCTGTGA
>NC_043700.1:169625608-169627278 GCF_006229205.1 Suricata suricatta
GAGAAATGTGGGTTTAGAGTCATTGTGTTCTCCCTAGAACTCATGTTTATAGTGGTGTCTCTGGTACTTTGTATTTTTTGCAACATTTCCCTTATAGAGTCCCTCTTAGGATTTCCTGTAGGGCTGGTTTGGTGGTCATGAATTCTCTCAGTTTTTGTTTATTTGGGAACACTTTATTTCTTCTATTTTGAATGACAGGCTTGCTGGATAAAGGATTCTTGGCTGCATGTTTTTTCTGTTCATCACATTGAAGATTTCCTGCCATTCCTTCCTGGCCTGCCAAGTTTCATTAGATAGGTCTGTAACCACTCTGATAGGTTTCCCTTTGTATGCTATAAGTCAGTTATAATTTGGTCTAGTATCCCTTCAGGCCCTTTCTCTCTCTCTTCCTCTTCAGGAATTCCTATGATACAGATGTTGTTCCGCTTGATTGTATCACTCAGGTCTCGAATTCTCCTTTCCTGCTCCTGCATTAATTTCTCTCTCTTTTTTTTCAGCTTCCTCTTTTGCTAGAACTATATCTTCTAATTCACCTATTCTTCTCTCTGCCTTGTCAATCCTTGAGGTGGTTGCCTCCAGTTTGTTATTCACCTCACCTATAGCCTTTTTTAACTCATCAGTTGATTCTTCGTTGCTTTTCTCAACCTCAGTGATTAATTTTATGACAAGTTTTTTAAATTCTTGATCCAGTATGTTGTCTAAATTTGTCTTGAGCAGTTCTGTGGCTGTGACTTCCTCTTGGAGGTTCTTTAGGGGAGAGTTCCTTCGTTTTGTCACTTTTGCTAGTTTGCTGTCTCTTGTCACATTTGGAAAGCTCGTTGTGCACTGTGCTCCTGTTAATATTTCTCTGTTAAAGGACGCTTATTGACTGTCGAGGGCCTGTTGTTTCAGGAAATATTCTTTTAATGGTGTCTCTCAGTTTCTCTTGTTGTGCCTTTGAATATTTTATTTCCCTACTCAGCAATATTTGGGACTGGTTGTCATGCACACTTTGGCTTGTTTCTTGGTGTAGCCCTAAGAAGGAAAAGAGACAGACACACACAGAGGGAACAGTAACACACAAACGCACAGACAAATAAAACAAACAAACACATTAGCAGGGGGAAAGAAAATAAAGAAAATGGAGAGGAAAGAGACAGAAAGAGAAGAAGAAGAAAAGAAAAAGATAAATAAAAAAAAAAGTATAAAGGGGGTCAGAGATAACAAAGGACAGTGGACAGTCTTAAAGTATATGACCAGTTGAGGGGAGAGGTAGGGATGAGATATAGGAGAATATATCTGGATTGCAAGAAGATAAAGAAGGAAAATAAAAAGGGAAACAGGAGAAAGGAAAATAAGGAGTAAATATTTTTAAAAAATTTAAGTTAAAAAAAGTAATAATGATAAAAAATACGTACAGAAAAAGGCAAAAAGAAAAAAAAAAGGAGAAAAAAAATTATTTTAAAAAAGCAAAAAAAACCCCAGAACAACTAAAAAAAAAAAAAAACCCAGCAGCTCCCCCTAGTGCATAGGCGTGGTTTGATGTGGTAGGTCTTGGAGGCTGCTCTCAGAGACTCTGCCTTGGTGTCTGCAGAGATTAGATAGGCAGGCGTCACGCCAAGCTCTGCTGAACTATGAACTGTAGGCCACTCTAATGAGTCGGATCTCCTGTTGCCGCGGTTGAGCCGAGT
>NC_043700.1:169627378-169642123 GCF_006229205.1 Suricata suricatta
CCTCAAGTATACTGTAGTATAGGGGTGGAATTTAAGGAAAGGTATTAAGCAGGCTGTGTTTTAGCTTATGGGCAAGTAATAAATTGTATCATTTATCTTGAATGTATCATAGATAAGCTGCTATATAATGATCACCACTTCAGATAGCTGTGAAATTAGGTGATTAACTAGTTGTTACTTAACCTTCTAATTTCTGTATAAGTCTAATTACATGAAATAGAAGTGGGGGTTTGATTTTTTTTACTTTGCTTTTCTGTTTGGAGTGTCATTGTAACTACTGTATTGTAAATGATGGAAATTAATTGCATATGTTAAAAAAATAAATTGTGTTACATTAAAAAATAATAATAAATAAAATAAATAAATGTATTGAGACTTGTTCTAATGGCTAGCATATAGTCTATCCTGGATAACATTCTATTGTTTTTATACATGAGGTATAACTGGCTTATAGTATTGTCTGAATCTTCTCTTTCCTTACATATCTTTTATCTGTCCGTTATTGGAAGTTAAGTATTGAAGTAAATTCATTTTTAGTGAATTGTACCTTCAGTTCTGACAATTTCTATTTCACATACATTGAGCTCTATAATTTGGTTCGTATGCATTTATATCAGTATGTATGTGCTTATGCATCAAATCTTTTATTAATATAAAATATGTTTTTACCTCTAATAACAAATTTTATCTCAAAGTCTATTTGTCTTATATTAGCATAGCCACTTTCATTCTCTTACAGTTATTATTTTCATGAAATAACTTTTTGCATCCCTTTACATTCAATCTATTTGTGTCTTTGAATATAAAGTGTATCACTTATAGACAACATAGAGTTCTATCATGTTTTGTTATCTTTTTTTCTAACTCATACTACCAAAACTTGACTTTAAATAAAAATTTTAAATTCATCTACATTTAACATAATTGTTGATAATGTAGTACTTATTTTTGCATTTGGTCCTGAATATGTGTGTGTGTGAGTGTGTGTATGTCTGTATCATACTTTTTTGTTCTTATATTCCTACATTTTGCCTTTTGTGTTAAATAGGTACTTTCTAACATACAATTTTATTTCCCTGATTGTATTCTACTGTAATTTTAATTATTTCTTAATAAAATTGATAATTGAATTTATAAAAATCTATTTCAGACTAACACCAATAGTGCATAACATATTTTCTCCTCTACTGCTCCAGTATCTTCCCTTTTTTTTTTGTTCTGCCTTTTTTGTACAAATTACATCTTTACTCATTTTATGCCATCAACATATGATATAATTATTGCATTATGCAGTTGTCTTTTAAGTAGTTGTCACAGAAGAAGAAAAAGTTAAAGAAAAAAATGTGTCTTTTACAGATTTTTACATTTTTACATTTACCTATGTAGTTACTTTTGTTAGAGTTCTTTCTTCATATGACTTTGAGTTACTACCTAGTATCCTTTCTTTTCGCTTGAGAGATTCCCTTTAATATCTCTTTATGGCTGGTTTGCTGGTGACTAAGTCTTTCAGTATAGGATGCTTCATTTCTGATTCATTTCTGAAGGATCATTTTGCTGGATATAGAATTCTTAGTTGACTGTCTTTCTTTTAGCACTTTGAATATAGCTTCTCATTGCTTCCTGGATTTCATGGTTTCTGATGAGAAATTAGTTCTTAATCTTATTAACTATCATATATATATACATACATATATATTTGGTCCTGGATATGTGTGTGTGTGAGTGTGTGTATGTCTGTATCATACTTTTTTGCTCTTATATTCCTACATTTTGCCTTTTGTGTTAAATAGGTACTTTCTAACATACAATTTTATTTATATATAGTCCCACTTCTTTTTTGATGCTTTAAAGATTATCTCATTATGTTTGTGTCAATTGTTTGGTTATAAATTATTTTTATGTAGATGTCTTTGACTGTCACTTACTTGGTACTAGATAAGTTTCTTGGAAGTGTCAACTAATATTTTGTTTTTGGTTTTTTTGAATGAAATTTAGGAAGTTTCCAGTCATTGGTTCTTGAAAAATTATTCTACCATTTTTTTTTTGGAATGTACATTATGCATCCTCAGACTAGTTAATCTCAATTGAATTTCAAATTTGTCAATTTTTTTCTCAATTGGTCAAATCTGCTCCTGACATACTACATTGAATGTTTTAGTTGTGCTCTTTTTGTATCTTGTCTAGCTTATTGATACTTTCTATCATATATTTTCCTTATGTTTTTATCCTCATATATTATCTTATCCTCATATATTTTCTTTATGTTTTTAGGCACAATTTCCTTCAGTCCTCAGACCATATCTTTAAAAACTGATTTAGTGTCTTTGTCTAGTAAGTCCAACATGTTGACTTCCTGAAGGATAATTTCTATTGATAGCTTTATTTCTGTGTATGAACCAAATTTTCTTGTTTCTTTGCATGCCTCATAATTTTTTGTGTCAAATTGGACATTTTTAATGATGTAATGTGACAACTTTATAATATAATGTGAGAACTAATGGTTCTTTCTTTTCTCAGGGTTTGTTGTTATTACTGTGTTTTTTCTAGTTTTGGGCTTGCTTGTTAGTTTTGACATTTTTGAACTAAATCTTTACAGTTTGTATCCTTGGTTGTGTGTGGCTACTGAAATCTCTGATTAACTTAGTGGGAAGATAATTATTGGACAAATGGATAGATATATCATTAATCATTCTCCTAGTCTTATCTGAAAGACTATGCATACTGGGACATGCCTTCAACAGATGGTTGACAACTCTATCTTAGCTTTTACTTCCTAATTTCTCAGATTTTCATGGTTGGCCAATGTTGAGAGTTCAGGGTCTTCTCAAGTTTTTCCTGAACATGTGTAGAGCCCTGTATGTGTGCCTGTCTTGTTATTTTCCCAGAATATTATTGGAGTTTTTTAAAGGCCCTATAAACATCTCATTCCCTGCCTATTCATTTTAAGCATTTTGATTAACTCATTGTTGGCCCCACTGTTTCAGATAGCTCTGAAAAGAAGCAATGATTTCCAAATATTTGCAACACGTACCTCCAAAAAGAAGACTTCCTTCACTGGGAGAGCCAGAGCTCAGGTCAAATAAAGACATGTTTACAAATAGAATCTTCCAGGGAATCACCAGACAAAAAATTATTCATTAATTGAGGATGAAGTTTTGAAGAAACATCAACCCTTTCTATCTTCCTCTGCTGTTTGCTAGAATGCTGGATTTCACCATTTGTGGGGTATTGGTTTTGGGCTACTGGAGAGAGAAATGGTAGGAACAGGGCAAAAATCTCATTGACCCTGAGATTTAGATTTGTTTCTTTTGTGTGTGTGTGTATTTATTTATTTTGAGAGAAAGATAAGGAGCATGAGCAGGGGAGGGACAAAGAGTGAGAGAAAGAGAGAATCCCAAGAAGACACTGGACTGTCAGTATAGCTCCCACAAATCCATGAGATCATGATCTGAGCTGAAATTAAAAGTTGGACACTCAACTGACTGAGTCACACAGCTGCCCCACCTTCTTTCTTGAATAACCTCCTCCTCAACCTTTCTAGAAGCCTTTTTCTAATTTATAGCAGAGAGAAGGAGTTTATTTTTTCCATTTTTCTCCCTTTAAAAAATTTTTTTCTTGCTATTATGGAAACAGAAATTTTGAAGTTTCTTAATTGTTTTTTTTCTACCTATATAACTCTATCTAGCCTAATTTCTCAAGGCATTTACATAGGTCCCAGTATTACATATTTTTGTATTACAAACATTGTTGGCAAGGTGAGGCTGAAATATTATATATGTGTATATATATATATATATGTGTATATATATATATATATATATATATATATATATACACATAATACACACATATATATTTTTTAGAGTATGAGAACTGTACTGCAGCTTCCATGACAATAGCCAGTTTTACATAATATGTATGAGGCTCAGTTTCTTCAGAGGTGACATAAGAACATCCTGGTTATTCGTTATACTTGCTGTTGCTCAGAAAAAAGTTAAATCATCCATGCAAACCATATAAGCCATGTATAAGCCCGTAAGTTAATTAACATTATTTATTATTGTTGTATTTCCTACAGTGTTCTACTTCTCTCATATCTTGTTCCCTCACTTAACCCATTTTATGACTCAGTTTGCTCCTCTGGCTTAGTATTTGAAGAAAAAAAAATGTAAACACTTTCAAAAACGTATCACATTAATAACTTGGTTTTCCTTCTACTCCGGCAATTAGTCATTTACATGGCATGAATGGAGAGTAAAATTACTCTGCAAAATGTAGCTAAATGACAACCTGTTACCTTTGTCATAAATTTCACCTATGTTTGATGTGGTGTGTACAAAGACATAAAGAGAAAATATAATGAGTTGTTTTTCAATCTCATGTTCTCACTTAGAACCATTAAGGGAAGTAAAGAGTTATATTCTGTATCAAAAAGGATTGCATTTATATTCTTTCATTTCTAAAATAGGTTTCTCTCTTTGAAATGGGAACAGTTTCCTAACTTAAAGTAGGTAATTACACACTCCATTAAACAAGTAATTAACAGATTACAATTTGAAAAAAAGGAAAACTTGAAAATGAGCAATTCGGATTCTGAATGTGAAGAGTAGTGTTATAATTAGCACAATACCTTTAGAAATAGATTAACAAATACACAATAAAAATGGAAAAAGAAACAATCTGTTTTCTCCATACAGATCATACACAACAAATAGTATTTCATGAGTCAAACATCAGCATAGTTTTAAGGAAGATTGGTCTTGGAAGGTTTGCTATATAGTACTCTAAAATTCAAAAAGATGAAGTATAAAATGTTTTCTATCCTAAGAGACTATGCTCTTCAGAGTCAAATGTTTAAATTGCTTTCCAACAATAATTCCCCGAGGCAACTGGCCAATGTTAGCAAGCTCAACATGTGTCTTTTCAAATTGGTAATCTGAAATTGCAGAAACAAACAAAATAAATAATAAATAAATAAACCAGACTCAGTGTTATATATGTATAGTTCATTTTCACTACAAGATTAAAATGTGCATAAAGGGAATTCTGAGGAAACATGTGTACTAAGTCTTCATTATTTTGTCTTCCAAAAAACAGCAAGAAAAAGTATCTATCCTATATGGGAAGAAAAGGCCACTCTTTTAGCTAATTTACTCTTGAAGAAAAAAATAAAAAGACTGAGTAACTGAAGGCACCACTGACAGCTTCCAAGGGTAGTGATAAAATTGAAGTCCAAATCATAATTACTCTTACAAGAAGATGTTTTGTTTTGCTCTTTATTCATGCAAAATTCTGGGCTAAGCTTGATATCCCAATCGCTGCAAGAAGAAAAAAGTGGAGGGGTCTTCAATTTGGATTTTCTGATGAAACTACCAATATGCTCTTTACTCCCTCCTTGAAAAATTATGAGAGAGGCAGAAGGGTGTCATCGAGTTTAAAACCTGTGCTTTTGATGAAGATCTGATAATGATCTCTTTTCTGAAATTTGAACTGACCCTCTAAGTAGAAATAGTTAATTTGAAACATTTTGAAAAAAATAAAAAGTCCATCAACTGTTTTGCTAGAACCCATATGTTGTTTTCATTCCATACTGAAAATAAACAAAACAGATCACTCTAAAAAAAGAGGTTTCCTCCTACAAGCATACTAAAAACAGACATTCAGTAAGTTCAAATCCGCCAGCGTGGAGATGCTACTGAGAATGTCAAACAGCTATTGACTTTTGAGTCATCATTTCTCCATGGCAGTGAAGAGAAACTGCTGTTGTGTGTTACTACTGCATTTGCGTTAAAATAATGGTTTTCTTAGGGAAAAAAATTGCTAGTTTGAATTGAGATATCAAGTTTTTTCTAAATAAGAATTAAATTCAAGTCAGGTCAGAGTAACTCAGTTTAGAACTGAAAAGTTCTGTGATTACCTTTATAACTAGACTTTACTTGTGCCAATGATTTAATAAGCTTCTGTTGTGATCATATGTTAGTCCTTCAGTCTTATTTATACCAACATATATGTAGTGTTTTTTTTCTGAAAATGTGTATTTAATAAATACTTCCATAAGAGTCTATAACCCATGCTGGCACAGATTTCAGCCATTATAGTATTTATGTTTTAATAATAAAAAATTATGTGAAACAGGCTTAGCACATTGAGTGATTACCCTATGACATATTACTTGTTTGTTTTTAAGGTAGGTATGGGTGACCAGTCATAAAGCATATGAAACATGAGTGTTCTGCATATAAAGAATGACTTTTTTCATAAATCATACTGCATTTAATAAAAGTAGATAATGCATCATCATGAATGTTCACTAAGTGGCAGATTCAGGATTTATTCACAAGAAATCACTACTTAAGTGCTTTGTGTATGCCCTAAGCATTGTGTTTGAAATTGAAAACAGAATTAGAAATATACCAGAGCCTTAGGTCTTGGACATAACTCAACAATGACAACTACTTTTCTAAAGATCAAGATTACTTTGGAAACTATATTAATTTTACAGGGCAATTCCAGGCAAGAACTTTCTGGCCATAGTTAGATTTCTCAAAAGGTTTAAGAGTTTCCTCCTTTTTCATTTTAACCATCAATTTTAGCAATCACATGCCTTCATCAATTATTTTGAAATAGAAAAAGTATCCAGTATCTCTCCATCATGGGTCGTACCTTTAAGCAAATACTTATGCTCTGAAAATAGTGTTGATTTCAAGCACCCTCTGGAACTATTGTAGACAGAGACTGGTGGCCAAGATTTACCAGGTTTCTTATACCTCTGAGTTTGGCATATTCATACACAGTCATCAGTGTTGGTGGGTTGCTAGTGGGCAGAGGTTTTAACAAAACCTCAAACCATCTTCAACCATCTCCACTTAGATTTAGTTTACACTTAGTGATGGTTTGTGGAAGCTTCATGTCTGCACTGTTGTTAGAGTACTGATTTTTGCTAGTATTTGTGGTGCTTGGGATGGCTAAATTGTATGTGCCAACTTGGCTAGGCTATGTTGTCTTGTTATTGATCAAATATTAGTCTAGATATTTATGTGAAGTTGTTTTGTAAATGTGATTAACATCTATAATTAGTAGACTTCAACTAAAGGAGATTACACTCCATAATGTGTGTTTCATCCAATCAGTTGAAAGCCTTAAGAGCAAAGTTGAGTTTCCCAGAGAAGACAGAATCTTGCCTCATGGGAGACAACATAGAAAACCTGAGTTTCCACTCTACTGCATTGCCCTATGGAATTTTGACTCAAGACTGCCACATTAACTCTTGCCTGAGTTTCCAGCTGGCACAAATGCCAACCCATACAATCATAGGAGCCAATTCCTGAAAGTAAATCTGTCATGATGAATATGTGTGTGTCACACTGGTTCTGTGTCTCTGGAGAACACTGACTGGTACAGAGCTATCATAAAGTGGAATTCTATTTTATAACTAAGGTCAGAGGTAACTAATGTACAAGTTCCAGAATACAGATGGGCCTAGTTAGCAACATCAGTGTCAATTTTTTTGTGAAACAATTCTTCCTAAATGGCTGAACACAGCTGAATATAATTAGAAACATCTAAATCGATGTCATTAATTGTTCACTAGAGTATTAATCAGCTCTAGAGGTGAAAGAATGTTATTTGTATTAAAAAAAAGTCATTGAGAGTGCTTCATCTACATTCAATACTATGCTAAATTCTGATAAAAATGTGAAAGATATTTCTAAATCATGATGTTCTTAGTTTAGTGGGTGAAATCGATGGTGGAAAACTGAAAAGGATGTCCAGAACAATATTCTAAGCAGAGAGAATATGGTGTGCTGAAACATCTTGAAGAAAATGAGCTAATGAGTTTGAGAGTCATGAAGATAAATGAATGTTGAGAGAATATGGTGCATATGAGCATATTGCTGAGGAACTGAGGTTTGTTGGTAGATTACAGTCAAAATGTCTGAGTCTTATTTTTTCCATATACAAGTTCTTTCAGGGCAAAAAAACCCAGAACTGTTTTTGTGAAAATCAAAGGCTCTTATTTGTAAAGTAATTAGCATATAGCATTCACTTCAAAATATGGTAGCTTTTGATATTTTAATTTATTAGAGCTTTAGTTATTTTTCATTGACCTTATCAAGTATGGTCTTGCAGATATATAATGGGTGGTATAGTGATTACTAAGTACATGTCCCCTCTTCCCATTTGTACCACTTCTATGCCTACTATTTAGGTTATCATATGTCTATCACTTATCACCATATCTGGTGTGTAGTAAAAGCCTGCATGTTGATAGTGAACTTTACAAATGTACACACCAATCCGTATATTTTCAATCAACCAATCACTTGACTGTTACCCTTTTGACAGTGGGTAACTGCTTCTTTGGGAACTGAGAGACCTGGGTTTCAGAGCTAGCTATAGAATAAACTGATTCTTACAATATAAAAAGAAAAGTACTGAAATTGTTTGAACTGTAAGTTCACTATGCTAAAATGAACAAATTGAATTAAATGATTCATAAGATCTCGTTGGCTCCAGTATTCTGGGATTGAGGGTGTTTATGCCCTGTGAGTCATGTACAGGCAAATCTCACCAAAAGGAATTACAGCATGACACTGCTAAATCACTGATGTCCAACCAGTGAGTGTGATGAGACTCAATTATCTTCAGATCAGAGTATCAAAGAAAAAAAAAAACAAACAACTAATGTGTGACCAGATTTTGGAGCACATAAGTACTTAGATGTCTGAATTTCCTAACCTGAAAACCTGGAATCATGTCTCTTTTTCTGTCTTTAGAAGAATCTCTTTAAAAGCAGAGCACTCCCATAACGTCTGCAGAGCCAACAATCTGTCTTTGAGACAAACGTTTGAGACGTGAAACACTGTATTGCCTGAGAGTTTATCTAGGGGAAAAGAGGTGAAATGATCTTGAATGCCTAGGGTTGCTATCCTCCCATAGCCAATATCATGCTAGATAACTGTAACAAGATCAACCACCTGATCCTGTAGATATTTCTCTTCTTTCAAATATTGATAATACATTTCTTCATATGCATCTTTAGCTCTTAAATGCTTCTCTAGGTAGTGTTCTTTTCCCAAGAGAAGTAGTTGATTTATTCAACTGTAATCTTTTTATTGAAGCACCAAGATTATGACTTTAGTGCCAAGAAGTAGGTAGGCTCTTGAATGTCACTTTTATTGTCACAGCCTGTCCTAACATTTGATGTCAAGTGTGGTGTGTAGGTTGGGTGTGTAGATTGACTAATGAAATCTGTCCAGTAATCAAATGTGACAAGTCACTTGTCACAGTTTCAAATTCTTGAAACAATTGTTTCCAAGACCTTGAAATATTTCTAAATTTCTAAGCAAAAGTTTTCAGATTCTCTGATCAATATATTTATTTTCTTTCCACATTATACAGTTATATCCCCCTAATGACATAAGAATTATAAATCAAATTCATTTTGAAACAAAGTGTTGAACATATTTTTATCATCAATAGCAATACATTTATTATACTAACTGTAATACTGATAAGTTCTTTGCAAATAAACTTTAATAAGATCTCTAATAAATGAGAATCAAGGATTTATGGGATTTCCAGTTTGATCCAGAAAACTGATCTTTCTCACAAACATTCTGTCAAACAACCATTTGAGTAAGCCTGTATCAATTTAGATTCTTTATCTATTTGATAGACATGATACCAGATTTTCCATCATGAACATTCAGTCATTATTTTCACCTGGGTTAAACATCAAGAAATATTTCTCTTTCTATTTTATGGTTTAGGATAGTTTACAAAATTGTCATTTACATACCACATTTTTTTCTTGCTCTACTTGTTTACCAGCTATACTGTTATTTGCTTAGTATTTTGCATGCATTCTTTGCCTAAAATGAATTATGTGTGTTTTTATCACCATTATAATAATTAACACCATTACACCAAAATATTATTAAATGTTAAGACTGAAAATCAACAAAGTCATTAAATGAATCAATGTAACAGTTACATGCTTAAAAACTAATTTTTCAATAATTAGAATGAAAATGTCTATTACTATTCAGTAATCAAATTTTAGATCCTTGAAACTTAATTAACATTAAGATAAATCTTAAGTTAACAAGATAAATTATATAATTTTTACATTAATCAATTCTGAGAACCCCAACTGAAATATATGCATACTTGGAAACTAGAACATTTATTTAGCTACTTTTTGTGACAAATTCTGATTCTGCATGTTCATTGTTAATTAAAATAAGATCTGCAGCTTTGGATAAGAAACTTTTGTTTCCAGAGGCCATCTGAGCTGTTCCCCAAATTGCATTCTTTTGAATGTGTCAAGAAATCTGGCCATGTTTGCAGCAACTTGAGACAAAAGCATTTCTTAGTGATACAAAAGTGCTTTTCAATTTGGGAAATTATATGTGAGGACCTTTTACTTGTGTTATTCATCAACAATGTTTTTGTAATGTTCAAAATACTATACAACACGAAATACTTCAGATAAATTTATAACTAAGTCATCCCAACACACAAAATAATATAATGTACCATAGTCAAGGCTTGATGGCTCATGGTCCAATTTTTCCATCAATGGGTTCAGCCTGTGTTGAATATGGAATACTGATATAAGTGGATTTTATAGAGATAAATTAAGGCTGTTCCACAGGGCTGACAGATATGCAAAATACCCTAATATACATTCGCAGTCTATTGTTGTATACAATGTCACATATTAAGGGACTTAACCACTTAAAAAACCCCACTAAAATTGTTCTTCTGCCTTAAAAGATAAAGGATGGCTTTCAGCATTAAAAAAACAGATGTGAGTAAAACTAAAAACCTTTATCATCATAATTTCACAATTCTAGACAAATTTTAGAAAACATTTCAAGAGTTCAGTGGCCTCTCTTTATAATGATAGAGTGTTTTTGGTTTTTTTTTTTTAGCTTTATATATGTCTTCCACATTTCCTGAGGGTGTAGGATAGAAGATAGTGGGCACAGGATATGGAGCATAACAGAATACTTTTTTTTAATGTTTTATTTATTTTTGATACAGAGAGAGACAGAGCATGAGATGGGGAAGCACAGAGCGAGAAGGAGACACAGAACTGGAAACAAGCTCCAGGCTCTGAGCTGGCTGTCAGCACAGAACCTGACGTGGGGCTCGAACCCACGAACGTGAGATCTGACCTGAGCCGAAGTCGGAGGCTTAACTGACTGAGCCACCCAGGCACTCTCAGAATACCTTTTTGAACCAACTATGACTTGGATACTCTTTGTGCTCATGCCAATAAATCACTTTCAGATTATGTCACAGATTTATTAAATAAATTCTAAAATCTCTACTTCAGTTGTCCTGCTGGGCAAAACTGTCAGAATTTAAGATCTCTATGGTCACAGGATTTAACCATTTATAATACACTGAATACTAACTTAAATCACATCAGAGGATTAATCCATTCAAGGTAAATCGATTGTATTCTAGTTGTGATACTATTTATTGCCTTACGTTGTTAGCCATCTCTGTAATTTTACAATGAACAGTGTTATTTGACTGAAGCAACTTACCAGCTCCTTTGCTTGTCTCTGTTTATTACTGTAAACTGTTTGGCAGAAGATATGATAAGTTTATTTACAAATTATTCCATTAATGATAAGCATTTGCAAGTAAATAAAACAAGATAAATGAGTATTCTAAAATATTAGCATTTCTATCCAATTAGAGTGCTAACAAGTCTATAAAATGCTTGGACATCTCTCCACATTGTTTTATTCTTTGGAAGTTTCACAATGCTGCTTGAGGTCAGAGAGCCTCATATCAGAATTGGGGAACATTTCTAAACTTAAAGGAAACAGTTTGTTCTTATTTACAGTTTTATAAAAATCTACAGTGTAAATATTTTTATCCTACTTTCAATACTTACTTTGCAGTCTTTCTTTTATAAAACTAACAGAAAATTAAGGATATTAATTTGTTTCTCTCTCTGAAAGCATACCCAGTGCTATTAGTAATAGTAGTAATAGCTAAAATTTATTATCTGTACTATGTACTTGAAATTATTTTGATAACATTAATCATATTAACTTCTTGATTCCTCTTATCATAGTTAAGAAAGTTTTATTTCTATGTATTAACATTCTCTTCTTTAAGCCACTGATATGAAATAGATTCAATAGAGAAGAAAACACACACACACACGTACAAACTATACAAAACCAGTTCCCATTCACACTTATTTCATTTCTGCATAATTGCCAGGCTTAGTATTCACTTCTTGAAATGTAGTCACAATACTCTTATAAAAAAAAAAACTGAGATACTACATGTCATCAGTATGTGAAAACTCAGGCCTCCAACTTATATCATCCTGCTAGTCATGCTGACAAAACATAGTGGCAAAACATTTCATTTTAAAAGCTTAACCAACTTTTTCTGGACTTTCCCAGCACTACATTTGGACTTTCTGAGCATCTAGTCATAGTAAAACAGATGACCACATCTCTATTTACTTCAGCTCCATCCCAAAGCAGTAAAACATTCATTAAATATTAAGCTTGGTGTGTTAATTATATTTTTCTAATGTACATTAAAATAAATACCCAGGGGCACCTGGGTGACTCAGTTGGTCAAATGTCTGATTCTTGATTTCCACTCAGGTCATAATGTCATGATTCGATCTCATGGGTTCAAACCCCACATTGCTGTTTGGGATTCTCTATCACCCTCTCTCTCTCCTCTCTCTCAAAATATATAAGTAAACTTAAAATATAAATACCCAAATATTAAACTAATAATTAGATGTGTGTAAGGCTTAAAGTCACATAAAATATACAAGTTATCTGTAAAATTCTTCTAATATTTGAGGTGCCCCTTTGAGCTGCGGGGAAATAATCACTTCACTTGACTTTCGCACATTTCTTAGGGATGTCAGTAGTGCCTCCCATCCTTGTTAATGCTTGTGTTTCCCGCTGAGAGTGAAAAGAGAATGGGGAAGGGGTAAGGAAGTTTGAAGAAGAAGGAACGACAGCAAATCCCACACTCACACTGTGGGAAAAGTCTTTGTGGTTATTGTTGTTGTTGTTTCAAGCCACAAATAAGAATATACGGATATTGCAGCTGTTAGCCCGAGGACTGACGACTGCACATAGAAGATTGCAGCACACGAAGATTTTATTGCCCCACTCTACTTTCTCCAATGACACGGAAGCTTGCATGTTCTGGGCACCATTCCCAGAAGTATAGCTTTGTCTCCAAAAATCCACAGATGCTCTTCTGGAAACGAGGTGGCGGCACTGGCAGCACAAATGAGCTGACAGTGTGTGGCCATTCCTGGAAACACTACCTTCTGGAGAGGAGACTTTCAGGAAAAAAACCCAAATTTAATTCTCTGTTTTTCACATATCCTATATAATTTTTTGTAAATCACAGATTAATATGTGGGAAGAGAAAGAAAGGTTCTGGCTGTTTGGAGAAATCACTAATAATGGTTTTGAAACTGGCGGGGCACCTGGGTGGTTCAGTCAGGTAAGTGGTTAAGGGGTCCGACACTTGTTTTCAGCTCAGGTTAAGGTCTCAGGGTTCAAGGGTTTAAGCCCCACATGGGGGTTAACTATCTGTGCTGATAGTGCAGAGCTTGCTTTGGATTCTCTCTCTCTGCCCCTTCCTTGCTCACTTGCGCTCTCTCTCTCTCTCCCTCTCTCTCTCAAAATAAGTACATAAACTTAACAGAATAAAGAAAAAGAAAAGAGAAACTGGAGACATGGTTTTGAGATACCAAAGACAGGAGTTTCTGAGACACCATATAAAGGAAACATTGGAAACAGTTACTTAACCACCAACAGATCAATTAATTATGCTTTGCCTGAGAATGCCATGCTGTACCTAAATTTAAAACAAAATACTTACTTTAAATTAATACAGTTGCAGACAGTGCAGTCTTGTATTATTATAACTCTTTGTATTTTATGGTGATTTTCTCCCAGATTCATAGGCTGATAATTTTTAAAAGTGACCTTAGAAATCATGTACCAGGCGCATCTCGGTGGCTCAGTCAGTTGTGTCCAACTTTGCTTCAGGTCATGATCTCACAGTTGGTGGGTTCTGGGTTGGAGACCTGCATCGGGCTCTATGCTGACAGCCCAGAGCTTGGAGCCTTCTTCAGATTCTGCGTCTCCCTCTCTTTCTGCCCCTCCTCCACTCACACTCCATCTCTCTCTCTCTTTCTCAAAAATAAATACACATCAAAAAAAATAACTTACCAAATTCTTCATTTTATAGTTTCCTAAAAGATTAAATAACTTAGTCAAGATGAGCCAGCAGTAACACAAATGGACCTCTCCTTAATTCAAGGATAATATTTTACCTCTACCAATTTCCAAAGAGTTTTTCTTATTTTTTTAATGTTTATTTATCTTTGAGAGACAGGGAAAGACAGAGCATGAGTGGGGAAGGGTCAGAGAGAGAGGGAGACTCAGAATCTGAAGCAGGCTCCAAGCTCTGAGCTGTCAGCACAGACCCAACGTGGGCGGGGACCCACTAACCATGAGATTATGACCTGAGCCAAAGTCAGATGCTTAACTAACGACCGAGCCACCCAGGCACCCCCAATTTCCAAACAGTTTTGAATTTATTATCTCATTTGAAAAATCTGGAAAACCTATGGAGGTGTTAGGATGCTCGTTTTGATATGAAGAAATGGAATCCAATCCAACCAAGTTCATGTATAAAATATATTTTGCAGAATTACAA
>NC_043700.1:169642223-169707237 GCF_006229205.1 Suricata suricatta
ATGACCTGAGCCAAAGTCAGATGCTTAACTAACGACCGAGCCACCCAGGCACCCCCAATTTCCAAACAGTTTTGAATTTATTATCTCATTTGAAAAATCTGGAAAACCTATGGAGGTGTTAGGATGCTCGTTTTGATATGAAGAAATGGAATCCAATCCAACCAAGTTCATGTATAAAATATATTTTGCAGAATTACAAAACTTAAAACCACAAGGTTTTTTATTTAATATAATGTATCATTCTATATACTAAGTATTCATTCTTAAAATGGCTATATTTTAAAAGTTTCCTACTTTATATTTTTGTCAAATTATATCAAAGGACATCTCTTTATTGTATATGTAGTAGTCACTTTTCTATTTTAAATACAAGAAAGACTCAACTGCAATGTCTCAAGAAGAAAATTAATTTAACAGGTACTTGATCAATTGACATAGAGTAGCAAAGAACAACGTTTTCTCATTCACAAAGTTTTCACTTTTCGATGTGTAAAGAATAAATGAATTATTTTTCAATACCAAAAAATCAATAAAGTACCCTCTGATGCTTCATATTGGTAAACTTATTCATGATAGAGGGATAGAAGGAATAAATTAGAATATCATGATTCAGTTCATTCTTGATGCTTTTACATAATTTTCTGATTATACGTCAGTTTCTCTTATATGGTATGAAGTGATTAGAGGTAGGTATCATACTCCATTTACCAATAAATATGTCGTTTCTAGCACAAGACTTTGTATATTCAAGGCTTTCTGTAAAAATCTTTGTGGAAAAGAATAGTTTTGGCTGTATAATCACAAAAAAAAATTTTTAAAGGAGCTATTGCATTCAATAATTAAATCAAAATCAGACAAAAGATACAAATACAAACTGATAGGTAATGTCAGCCTGATACCATGTCTTGAATGTTTTTAGTGTTTCAATCCAAATTGTTGAGCATTTTTTAAAAAATTTTTTAAATGTTTATTTATTTTTGAGAGACAAAGAAAAAGCCAGGGAGAGTCAGAGAGAAAGAGGAGACACAGAATCTGAAGCAGGCTTCTGGCTCTGAACTGTCACCACAGAGGCCAACACAGGGCTCAAACCTTCAAACTGCCAGATCATGACCTGAACCAATGTCAGATGTTTAACTGATTGAGCTGCCCAGGCGCCCCTAAATTGTTGAGTGTTTTTAAGGTACAGTGCTCTGTCTCTAACCTTACACTCCCGCCCCCCCCGATTTCTTTATAAAGACACTTCATTGAAGATCACAATACAAGATGATGAGATAATGTGACAACCCAAGTTCATTGTTTTTTCCCCAGTATTTGTCTCAATATGTGAGTTGCTTGATAGAAGTAAATACTTTTGGCAATTTCCTGAAACTTATTTATTTTCTATTTAAGCATTAATTTTTATTTTTATCTACAGCATATTTATTAAATGATGGAAAATGAATGAAGACATTCACAGATCCATTATGTCATTTTTGCTGGGAGTAAAAAATGTAAAGACACAAAATGGTGTTCCTCCATCACTTACAACCAAGCACAGTGACTTCTGATTGATAGACAATCTAAAAACCAAAGGAAACATATATTAGAAATATTCCTACAAAACTCAGTTGCCTGACTTGGGACAGATATGTTTGTATATTATTTGGACAGTATGTTAAGGCTTGACAGAGCACTTATTCTATCTACTGATCTGTCATGCTACTAAATTTTATTGCGGAATAATGCCAGTAAAAAAAAAAATATCTTTTCTTCCCATGATTACATTTGGCAGACCTATTGTTCTGTGCCTTTGCAGGTAGCAGTCACTCAAATATAATGATCTAAACAGATTCCAAATATTGATTTCTTGGCAAAGATTCTCCTGCTGCCCCAGAAAAAAAAATTGCACGAAAAACTGTTATACAATATCTGCGTTCCTACTGGGCTTTTGTGTGTGTGTGTGTGTGTGTGTGTGTGTGTGTGTGTCTGTGTGAAAGCTGGTCCAGAATATTGGTCATTTCTTTTTTCAGAGAAACAATGACACAATCTTCTCAAACGCATCAACATGTCCTAATCATCCATAATTCATTAAATAGAAAAAAAGTTAGTACAACAATGCAAAGAAAAGGAGACATAGAAGAGGGAGTTACAAAACATTTTGATAATTTTCTTTGATAGGAGTAATTATACTCCTTACTCTATAAAAGACAGTTTAGCCAATCTTCATAAAGTGAGCCAGAAAAATGTTCATAATTGCTAATGTTGGAATGCATGGTAGGCCTGGAAATCAACGTGGTATTAAAAGTTTTATTCCTTAATTTTTTTCAATTATCCATATAACTAATATGATTGAGGACCTATTTTGTGCTCGGTGGTTTTATAGAAACTAAAACATGTATCATTAAATAAAACAGGTAAGGTCTTGCTGATCTTGAATGCTAGTGGACAAAGATAGAATTAACAAATAAATATATTACTTATTGGTTAATATTAAACACTAGAGAGTAAAAAAAAATAATACGTAAGTGAAAGAGGGACATTAAGGAGATTCAGGCAAAGGGAACAGCAAGTACCAATGATCTGAGATGGAAGACTGTCCGGCATGTTGAGGAAAGAACATGAGATATAATGGTGGAGGTTTATAATTTTGCTAGATAAAATCATAGAGCCACATATTGTTCAAGGGTTTTTTATTATGGAAAATATACATAAGAAAAAATTTACCAGTTTTGCCATTTTAAAGTACATCCTTCAGTAGCATTAGGTACATCCATATTGTAGTGCAACAATGACCATCACTCCAGAACTTTTTCATCATTTTAAACTGAAACTTTGTACCCAGTAAATAACTACTTCCCATTCCTTCCTCTCCCTAGGTCCTGGTAACCACTAATTTACTTTCTGTCTCCATGAATTTGACTATTCTAGGTAGCCCATATAAGTGAAATCATACAATAAAATTCCTTTGGTAGCTACCTTGTTTCACTTGGCATGATATTGTCCAGATTTATCCCATAGGATAGCATGTGTTAGAATCTCACTCATTTTGAAACTGAATAGTATTCTATTGTATGTGTATACTACCTTCTGTTCATTTCAGTCATCTTTCAGTGGAAGTTTAGGTTGTGAACACTTTTTGGCTATTGTGACTAATGCTGTTGTGAACACTGGTGGACAAATATCTGCTCAAGTTCCTGTTCTCAGTTCTTCTGTGTATACACCTGGAAGTGGAGCTCATGAATCCCATGGTAATCCTAGATACAATTATTCGAGGAACTGCATACTGTTTTTCACAGCACTATCACCATTTTACTTTCCCACCAACAATACAAAGGATTCCAACTTCTCCATATCTTTTCCAACTCTTGATGTTTGGGAGTTTATTAATACTACCCTCCTACTTGGTGTGAAGAGAAATCTCATTGTGGTTTTGATTTACATTCACTAATGATCAATGATGTTGAATATCTTTTCATGCGCTTATTGGCTCGTTGCAAATCCTTTGATAACTGTTAATTAATTTGCTTATTTGTAATAAGATGTTTTGTTTTTGTTGTTATTATTAAGTTATGGCATTTCTTTATGTATTCTGCATATAAATCCTCCCCTATGTTTCCATATGAGGATTTTATGGTTTTAGCTTTACATTTAAGTTTATTACCCTTTTTTACCTCATTTTTGTAAAGTAAAATAATTTTTGTGATATGGGATAAGGTAAGGACCTAACTTTATTCTTTTCCATGTGGATATTCAGTTCATTCAATACCATTTGTTGAAAAGACTGCCCTTTATCTATTAAATAGTGAAGCCATCTGGTCCAGGACTTTTCTTATTAGATATTTTTATTGTTGATTAAATCTTTTTACTAGTTATAAGTCTATTTTTATTTCTTTATGATTCAGTCCTTGTAGGTTTTGTGTGTCTAGAAATGTATCCATATTATCTACATCACCCAACTTTTAGTGTATAATTGTTTATAACACTTGTCTTATACTCCTTTATTTTTTATTATTTTTATTTATTTTTGAGAGAGAGAGGCAGAGTTTGAGCAGGGGAGGGGCAGAGAGAGAGAGAGAGAGAGAGAGAGAGAGAGAGAAGGTGACGAAGAATCTGAGACAGGTTTCATGCACTGAGCTCTCAGAGCCCAATGTGGAGCTAAAACTCATGGACCATGAGATCATGACTTGGGGCAAAGTCGGATGCTTAACGAATTGAGCCACCAGGATTCCCTGTAATCATTTTTTTCCCCCTGTAGCATTGGTAGTAGTCTCCACTTTGATTTCTGATTTTAATAATTTGTATTTTCTTGCTTTTTTCTTATCCAATATGGCTAAAAATTTCTCATTTAAAAGTATTTTTGAAGAACTAACTTATGATTTTGTTGACTTATTCTATTCATTTTCTATTCTCTGTCTCTAACACTTATTATTTCCTTTCTTCTGGTTGCTTAGGTTTAGTTGATCCCTTTTCCTTCTATTTTTTTAAATATACTTGTGTAGACTATGAATTTTACTCTGAATAAAATGTGAAGCGCTCAGATAGTTTTAAAAGTAGAATGGCATATTCTGACATATTTTTAAATGATGACTTTGCTTTGTGCTGGAAATATATCAGAGTGATATAAGTGCAAGCCAGAAGACCAGTTAGGAAAAAATTAGGGGACAAAATAATGGTGTCTTGAACAGTAATGGTTAGAGTGGATGTAGTTTCAATATTCTGAAAAAAAAATTAAAAGCTGTGAAGCAAAGTTTGTTAATAGATATGACATGGAATGTAAGAATAAGACATGTCAAGGGTCATGGATCCAAGGGTTTTGGTCTGAGTAAGTGGAAGAATGGGTTTGCTGTGCTGTGATGAGAAGAATATGGGGGGTTGGGAGAAGATAAGCAATTAACTTTTAGACATGTTAGGTTGTGATCTATAATAAACACTCATGTGGAGATATCAGATAAATATTTGGAAATACAGGTCTGGGAATCAGGAGTAGAGA
Organism: Suricata suricatta; assembly: GCF_006229205.1. Classification (NCBI taxonomy): domain Eukaryota; kingdom Metazoa; phylum Chordata; class Mammalia; order Carnivora; family Herpestidae; genus Suricata; species Suricata suricatta. Next base: position 169,647,193 of record NC_043700.1, read on the forward strand.
TATACTTTGGGAACTATCAGACTAATATTTTCCACAATACATTTGGATGAAATTTTCTGAAAAAGTTAAGGTACATTGGGGGAAAAAATGATATCAAAAGATTAATCCCTGAGCCACTCCAAAATTTAGAGTCCAAAAAGATCAAAGTAACTCAGGAAAAGTCGGAGAGCTGATAAAATGCCAGTGAGATGGCAAGGGAATAAAGAGATTGTGTTCTCTTGGAAACAAAATGAAGAGGCTGTTTAAGAATAGAAGAATGATCAGCTATATGAAATATATTTATGCAACTATATGAAACTATGTGAGATATATTTATGTAACTGGGTAGGAGCTAAATGTGAAGCCAAGAGAGGATTTTATTTTAAATGAACAATTTAGCAAGATTTTTGTCTGATCAAATGATCAAATAGAGAGAGGATATTGAAACCAAAGCTGGAACAATCTCCTTGAGTAGTAACTGTGTCTGGGATCCAGTTCTCAAGTGGAAGGCTGGCTTTCATTAGGAGCACAGGAAGTTCACCTATAGTAACAGCCAATAAGACTGGCAGCTGGTAGGTGTACAGTAGTGATTGTGACAGCATCTAGACATCGTCTTCCTTTTCATTCTCAGTAAAAACAAACAAACTAACAAACAAAACAACAAAAAAGACACAAGGTGGTCAGATGGGCCTGGAAATGGCATAAAAGTCCTGGAGGTTTGAAGAGAAAGCAGAGATGTGCAGTGCTCCTCTAGAACACTCAGAAAGGGCAGAGTCTAAGCAAGGGTGATAGAATGGCTAGCTAGAACTAAGGACCCAAAGAAATTAGGAATACAAACATTGAGACCATATCATATGACGAGATACTGTGGGTGAGCATATTATACAGCACAGGTGAATACTTGAAGAAGATGGAGTCAGAGCATATTTGAGGTCTGCAAGTAAGTATGATAAAGTAAGAGAAGTGAACAGTGATTAATTCTAGTGAGACACCAAGGTATTCAAGCTGAGTAAAAAAAAGTTAAATCATACTCATGTTATTTTTCTTTTGTTGCTATAATAAATTTCTACAAACTTAGTTACTTGAAACATCACAAATTTATCATCCGACAGTTCTGGAGGTCAAAAGTATGACTCAAGTCTCACTTGACTGAAATCAAAGTGTCAGATGGCTGAGTTTCTTTCTGGAAGGATTTAGGGGAGAAACCAATTCTTTGTGCACAATTTTTTGGCTTTAGAGGCAACTTACATTCCTGAGCTATTGACCCCTTTCCTCCATGTTTAAAGCCATCAATAGAGTGTTGTCTTTGTCATGTCTCATAAGTGACATATTTTCTTCTCCTCTCCTCTTTCAAGAACCCTGATGTTTATATTAGGTACACCCCCAAATAATCCAAAATAATCTCTCCATCTTGAGGCCTTTAACAAATCACATCTACAAAGTCTCTCTTGCCATGTAAAAGCATACATCAATGGGGTCCAGAGATTAGGACATGGACACTTTTCTGCCTATTACACATAGGTAAATAAAGAGTAGAAGGAATGGATTTTAGAACCCAATGATTTGAAGACTGTTAGGACCCAGTGTGCCTGAAGCTGTCATTGCTTCCTAATATTTGGTTTCTGTTATTCTTATTGAGCACAGAGCTGCATACATTTTCAAGCCTCTCTTACAGGTAGAAATAGCCATATGACTGAGTTCCAGTCAACAGAATGTGAGTAAAATTGGTGCATTTCATTTTTAATTTTAATCCACAAAGTCATGTCTTATGAGTACCTTCTCTCTTCCCTATAATATCTGAAAAATACCTATTTACATTAAATTTAAAATTACATAGAATTAAGGATTCAGATCCTCAGTCACACTACCTATATTTCAAGTGATTAATAGCCAAATGTGACAATTGACTACTATATTGATCAGTTCAAATACAGAATAGTTATTTTACTTGGAGAGAATTCTTTTAGCTAGTACTGAACTAAAGTTTTGCAAAGCCAGAAAAGAAAAGAAGCTTGGTTCCCTAGTTGACTGCATATAAAAGAACTCATCCCCACTCCTGATTGACATTGGACTATTCTGGGATCAATAAGTCAAATTTTCTTGTTGTAAGCCAGAGAGATTTTGCATTCTTTATTCTTGCAGTCGGCACTCTAACTAATGCAATTTTAATAAAATTATGCATTTTATTATACATACATTATACATGTATAATGAAATTATTACATTATGATGCACCACACAAATTTCCTTTTGAAAATAACAGACTTATTAGCTCAGCTAATAAAACTGAGGAAATATAAAGGCCCAGGTCTCTTACCCCAGTGTAAGAAAGGTCTGACCAGTCATCCAATTTTCAGACATCCCTGAAGGGTCATTTGAGACCTACCTTGAGATTACATGATAGCTTTCTTTATCCTCCTGTCCAGTTCTACCTACTTTTCTTCCCTTCTACAAGTGTTTATGTTTTGTTGTGTCATTTTCAAATTCACTCACTACTAGACCTCCTGCATGCTAACTACCACTATCTTAGAGTCTGATTCTTTGGGAACACCTACAACAATTGGTATTGCAATTGGACCAAGAAAGCAGATGTTGGAGTAGGATATAAGAATTGCATCACCTGCCACCTCGATATGAATAAAAGCCCCATCATCAGTTGTAGGTGAAGCACAAAGAAACCTTATTTCTATTGGATGGTTCAGTTGTTAAATCTTTTACCAATGGGGAACTGAAATGGTATATTGTTGAAAATTAATGCATTAGTAGGTATCAAACATTTGAGAAAAATGGCAGAGAAAGTAACTATAATGGTAATATTAGGTAGCTATGGTTCAGTTTACTTGATGCTCTGAAGCAAAGGTAAGGAATAGCTGGCTGAACCACAGCTAAAATCTAAGACAGAAATCCTAGAAGGCCTCTGAAGTAGCATATAAAATTATCTCATTTTTTGCATATAAGGCAATAAGACAGATATAGCTGAAGATCAGGCCCAGGAATTAACAGTAATGATATCCAAGTTCCCAAGAAGTTTGAACTCATATGCAAGACCTGGATTGAGAAAGAGAAGACCCCTAATATATACAGTAGAAACATTTTGACTGATTCTATCATCCCTGTAAAAAAAATCCTAATTTCCAGATCTCTTAAACTCCCTGAACCTGTGGGAATAGTTTACTCCTTTCTATGAGGACTAATGCCCTCCTTTCCTTGAAGACAAAGTACATCTTTCTTCGCGTAAGACAACATTACTTCTTCTTAGGATCTGCACCAATATTCTCCCCCTGGCCAGAAGCCAATAATAAAGATTCATAATCTAGCCAACATAATCTGTCCAAAAGCATGCTGTGTCTTATTAGAAAGGAAAGAGACTACACCCTCAAAGGAACTGCAGGACATAGCCAGCATATATTAGCAGGAGGCAAGAAAGTTTGTATGACACTAGAATCTGAAGATGCTTGATCAAGTACAGTGGATTGGATAAGGGATAGTTTATTGATTTGGGGCACCTTCCAGATTATAGGATTTTAAAACCTGGCAAAGACCTCAGGAGATGGCATACTCTCCTGGAAATATGGGGAAAAGAAACGACTTAGACAAAACAAGGTAAACATTCCATACAGCCCTGATAAGCAGTAGAAGAAAGGACTAGAACACTTAGAAAAGTGGGCTTGATTAACTATATACAGTACCTAAGGTTGAAAAACCCATCAGAGGACACTATTCCACAGTACAGCCCAGAGGATACATAATTTACCTAAGCTATAAAGAAGGCCCTGGTGGGACTGGCATCAGCATTGCTAGAAGTTTGCCAACCCCCCTTCATAATCCATGTTTGGTGGGGAAATGTGGCATTAAGAATTGTGTTCAAGGGTGCCTGAATGATTCAGTTGGTTAAGCATCCAACTTCAGCTCAGGTCATGACTCGTAGTTTGTAAGTTCAAGTTCCACATTGGGCTCTGTGATTACAGCTCAGAGCCTGAAGCCTACTTCAGAATATGTGTTTCCCTCTCTCTCTGTTTTTTTCTGCTTGCACTCTCATTCCCTCTCTCTCTCTCTCTTTCTCTCTCTCTCTCTCTCTCTCTCTCTCTCTCTCTCTCTCTCTCTCTCTCTTTCTGTCTCTCAGAAATAAATAAAGATTAACCAAAAGAATTGTGGGCATTGATTGCAAGAAGTGTGATAGTTTCCTTGTGAATCTGAAGCTAGTTGTTCGTGCTTTACCCAGATGGAAGGTACAACACAAGTGTAAATGGCAATGATGTCCCCAGTCCTTCCACAAAGAGACATTTACTCACATGATAAGGAAAGGGAATTGTGAACACATTTCAAAGACTTTTGGATGCAAAGTTCAAGGATCAAAGGAAGAGGAAGCATAAGAGGTGTGGATAATAAAAATAATCCTCAGTGGGGTTTGAATAACAGTGGGCTGTTGAGTCCATAATCCATGTACTTTTAAAAGTGCATATATCTTGCCCAAAGTGGTAAGTTCCCAAGATATTAAGTGTATAATTAGAATAGAAATACCTGGTAATTGATAGGTGTATGAAGTAAATGCTACTCCTAAAGACTTTAAAGAGGAAATAATTGTTCTCATCAAATCTCCATTTAATTTACTAGTCTGCCTGCCAAATAAAGGAGAACTTGGAAAATAACAATTGATGTTTGCAAATGGAGATTATTAGCCTCAATTGTTACTATGGGGCCAGATATGGCTTATTTGCTAAATGATTTATATAGTCTATGATACATGTATGTCACCTTTGAAGGAATGAATGCATTATTTTCTGTCTCTATCTGAAAAGTGTGTCAGAAATATTCACATAGAATGGACAACTATATACAGTTATGGTCCTAGCATATACCAACTTACCTATCTTTAATATAATAAAGTATGTAGAGATCCAGAAAGTCTGAACATCCATTATAATGCCATATTGTTTTATTATATTGATAATATGCAAATCAACTTAAATGTGTACAAAGTAGTTCTTCCAAGTGTGCTATAGAGCATAAAGGTAAAACCCTAAAAACTTCAGATGACTGCCATATCAATAACATTTTTATAAGCCTAATGATGTGTTATTCCAAGATACCCTTTCACTCATAAAGGACAAACTCTTGGTATATCATCTCTCCAAAGGAAACCTCATGAAAGGTAGGCCTAGGAGACCACTTCAGGTTCTGTTCTTCAGACAGTATATTCCCTGAAAATTTTGGAATATTGTTCTGTCTCATATAACAGGTGATTTTAAAAAGGCTGCTAGTTTGGGGTAGCAGTCAGAGCAAAGACCTTCAGCAAGTTCAGATGTGATGCAGTTCTGTACCTTGGAATATACAATATGGAAGTTTATGTAAGAGAGATATCAGTGTAAGACGGTAATGTAGATGTAGCCTATTGAAGGAAGGAAGGACAACTTAGAATGAATAGAAGCACAATCAGAGGGAACAGCATGTTGCAACAGCTTCCAAAGTGCCTCTCCCTCAGCTCACTCCTATGCTCAGGTTGGGGATCCTTAATGATTATGAGGAAGAGGCTTGTTTCACAAATCCATTAGTTTGTATTGCAGATACAAGCTAAAAACATGGTGGCCAGCTCTTGCAAACTATCTAGATATCACCTTGAAAGGCATTGGAGAGAGAAAAATTCTAGCAATGGTGCTGAGTTCAGGTACTGGGAACCATCATCATCTGCTTTGTTTGAAAAGACAAGCAGTCTGTGTTTAAAAACATATGAAGACTTGAGGGTAGAGGCAAATTGTTTGGCCAGCTATCAGGGATATGTAATTACCAAAAGTTGTAGATTATAGACAGGAGACTTTGGAGTAGAGGTACAGGAATGGTCTTATGGGAGAGGACAAAAAGTCTCACGTGTCTCTTATTAATGCCCATCAAAGAGCAACAGCATGGTATAGAAGATGACTTTGCTGCTTTTATCAAGCAGTATCTCTTATCAGATATCCTAATATAGCCATAACAGGTATGTTAGTAGCTATGTTAGCAGGAATAGAGTCTGTGAACACATTTCAAGTCTGATCTAGCTACCACCACCACTGAATATACAACTTAAAATAAATAGAGGCCAATGGCAAGTCTCTGATATATTTCCATCCTTTGATGAAACTACCCAGGCATTTTATGGCAAGTTAGCTACATTAGGTCTCCTCTACCCTAGAAGGTCAGCAATTTCTTTAGGCATAAATAAGCACATATTCTGTAAGTGGATTTGCCTTTCTGGCATACAAAACATGAGCAAGTACCGTATTTTTATAGCTTATGGAGTGTTTCATCTACCACCATGAATTTCACATAGTATCATGTGAGACCAAGGAACACACCATCAAAAAGGGTGTGGGCATACGTCAAAGATGTTCTCCACTATGCACATGCTTTTGGTATGATAGAAGATTGAGTGGCTTGTTAAAGGCACCACTGAAGTACTGAAGGTAATATTTGTGCAAGGACAAGACAAGGTGCCATTCTACAAGACACTGGATGCAGTTTGAATCAACTGTAGGTTGAATAGTGCTTTGACCCTGGTAGGTAGAATACATAAGTCTGAAAGCCAAGTAGAGGACACAAGAATGACCCTGATAAGGTGACTTATTTGTAGAATCTATTTTTTCTATTCTTGCAACTGTGGGATTTGTATGTTTAGAGATTGTAGTTCCCATAGGGAGAACATTTTCATTTGTAGATAAATCAAGATTTTCCTTTGAACTATAAGCTATTGCTTCTGCCAGGACACTGGACTCCTTGAGTGAAAGAACCAGAAGACAAGAAGAAGAGTCTTCATCTTGGCAGAGAGATACCCCTGACTGTCCAGAGTCAGTAGGATACTATTGCACATGGGGCTAGCAAGGAGTATCTTTGCTACCTTTGTGACCCATTTGACATTTCTTTGTACTCCTTTTATACGTTTTGATTGGAAATGGACAAATATAGCAACATTATCTGAAAGTGGCATTGTGATCAGAGACAGAATTCTTAAGAATGAGAGTATGATCAAGTAACCAAATAAGCCACAAAGACCACCAAAACTGTTAGCTGAGGCTGATGAAAATCTAGTTTTTACTCTGAGACAAGCTTCAACAGAAAATAGTATAGTTCTTATTAACCTTCCTCTCTTAGGTAGTCACTAAAAGAAAGGCCCATAAGAATTCTAGGAAGAGCTGGTCCCAGAATTTATACAAAAATGTTGATTTGAGGAAAGCACATGTTGAGTAAAGCACATCCATTGCCGTGGATGCTGTAATAAGCACCCATATCACTTCTCAGGAAAAAAGAAATATTGTTAGATAAACCCTTCAACTATCACCCATTTCATGAATATGTTCAGCTGAAAGAACTTCACCAGAAGTTATGCTTCTGCCTAGAGAAGCCTGTGCACAATGACTCTATTCTGTAATTGGCACAAATCTCAAAGGCCATCAAATTTTCATAACTGCTGGCAGTCATCTGAGTGTTCTCTTACAACTGTACTACAACTCAACCATTTCTGCTGTAGTCCTATTTTCTTAACTTTGCTTTTGAAATTGTTGATCCCAAAAGTGTTCTTTGTAAGTCTTCTCACACCAATATCTATCTCAGAGTCATTACCTCTGTTACCCAAACGATAACAGTAGTTGTCAAAAAATGTCATGCTTGAAATTGAGATTGTAAATGAGGAAGTTACTATTGAGGACAAGGTCTAGGGTAAGTTCCATGGGAGTGGGCAGCTAAGGTAGGTTGTGGATCAGTAGAGAAGAGGTGGTCAAAGAGATGAGAGGCCAGAATGATGGAAGGATCATCTTCATAAAAAGTTGAATCACCAAATGTTTTGATAATAGTGTTAGAGAAAACATCAGTGTACGAGGCACCAATATTTTCAAGGAATTAAAAGGTGGACAAGGGTTACATGGAAACTGATGAGTGGGTAACCACACCAAGAGTATATAATTATTAGCATAGTCTGATGGAATGAGTAGAGAGGATGGTGGAACAATGATCTGGAAGTCACTATAGGAGATGGTAGGAGAGAAACATGCTACACTTAAGAGAACTCTCAGGGAGATCCTTCTGTCAGTTAGAAATTTAAAAAAGGAACATTCAGAAAGAAAGTTCAGGATATGTGAAGTTTTGCTTCAAGGCTACTACCTTACCCACTAACCTCTACAGATCATAGATATGCAGAATTGAGTCTGTTTCCCAACTATTTCAGACAAAATTAATGCATTTGTATTTTTGTATTTTCATTGTATGAAGCAATATAACATGCTTAGGTGTTCATTATTATTATTATTATTATTATTATTATTATTATTTTTGGTTAGCTGATCAGGAATGCTTACCTAAATTGCTTGAATTAGTGACTATATATCTTGACATGCTGCAGCTATAATTAGAAACACTGAAAAGTCAACTACAAATATAATATTATTACATAAGATAGACTGCATACACAATTGGTTATACTGTTTATCTTGTGACAATCTGAACCATTGAACAACCAAGTGAAAATTGGTTTTAATCTCTATACTTTTAAAATTATTATTCAGTGAAGCTGGAATTTTTATTAAATGTAAGAACATCTGAAGGAAAAAGCACATTTTTGCCCTTTTCAGAAATTGTTAGATTTGCTTCCAATTATTTCATATTTTTACACTATTTAAAAACTAGACAGAATTTCAAATGCTCATTATAATTTTACAAAATGAACAATGACAAAGAAGAATATGCTGCTCTATTTAGATATGATTTACATACCAAATACTTCCAGAACCATATTTCCAACTTCTTGTTTCTCCTAGTTATATGGCAATAGGTCACTCATTATCAACATTTTCAAAATAAAACTTCTATTAACTCTTTTTTTGTTGTTGTTGAATCTTCACTTACTTTCTAAAATATGTCTCCTTTTCTTCCTGCAAACATCAGGATTGCACTTTCTAGCATCATTCATAGGTACATGTGGCCATGTGACTGAATTTTGCCCAATGGGCTAGAGGTGAAAGGAAAATACACGTTCTATGGTGGGCCCATTTAAAAACTCCCAACCACTCATCAATTCTCTCTGTGTCTTACTTTGTGAACTAGAGACAGACAGTCTAGCAAACACTTATGAGATCCTAGGGATGAAATAGCTGTAAGATGAGAAGAACTTGTATCCTTAAACCACAGCATATAGAGTCACCCCCCCAAATTAGAGCACCGTTTTGTTACATGAGTCAGAAGTAAGCTTAACCAGTATTAACCATTGCAAGTTTTGTGATTCTACATGTTTATAGCAATTAGTCTTCCCTTCTCTGACTATATACTTACATTCTACTGACGTTCCTATTTCGATAATGGCCACCATAGCATATCAGATAAACAAGGACTGAGAAGAGGATCAGATGCAATAAGTATTCCCAGTCAGTTCTTCCTTCTCAGTCACATTATCTTATTAATTACTGAGACAATATTGACAGTTCTATTGCTACAATATTTCCTTCTTTGTCCCCATACATTTAGTTTTCTGCCTAACGAAGTCCAAATTTTGAACGAATCTCTAAGCATATATGCTCACCAAAATTTAGCCACAAATTACCTTTATCAGCATTCTTCTTTGCTATAACACAACATGAATTATTCTATTATTCCAGTGTCCCATCATCTGTTTGACTCTTTGAGACGGCCACAATATTCCTGGCACTGGGAATTTTGTTTCTTTTTGTACGTATAAAACATAACTAGCCAGCTAGAGAAATGAGTATAAACCATGATTAAAACTAAATGACCCATTCATCATCTTTTTAATGAGCTCTTCCCATATTTTTCTTATGTATAATTAACTTTTGTATTTACTACAAATGTACTCTGCCTCAGTATTTCTAGGACTAATAGGCTTTGCTCCTATTTTTACAGGGCTGTACTGGATTGCTCTTGCTGTGCGACAAGTTATCATAAACTTTTCAAAACCCACCATTTATTACATCACAGTGTATCAGTGAGAGTCATTTATAACATGACTGGATTCTCTCTTCAGTTTATCACAAAATTGAATCAAAATACTGACCAGACTGAGTTCTCATCTTGAGGCTCTGGGGGGAAAAGTTTTTGCTTTCAAGCTCCCTCTTGCTGTTGCCAGAATTCTGTTCCTTGTAATCATAAGACTGGAGGGCCCTGTTTTCTTGCAATATAGGCCCCTTCATCTTCACCAAATTGAATCCTTCACATACTTCAACTCTTCGATTCCATTTTCTACCAGCAGCTGGAGCAAACTCTGCTTTCAAAAGGATTATATGATTAAGTTAGGCCTAACTGAATAATATCCCTTTCTTAAAGTCAGCTGTGCCAAGTAGTATAAACTAATCACAGAGGAAAATCCATTATATTCATAGTCCTGAGGATTATTTAGAGCATGTACATCATGGAGAGGAAATCTTTGAGAACATATTAGAATTCTACCTATTTCAAGAAGCTTAAAATTAAAAAAGCAATTCTGCAAGCACTAAATCATTGAACTTTAGCCTCACTAAATTATAGGTAGGGTGTAGCAAGAATTACTATCATCTATCTCCTAGGTAAGAAATAAGAGGTTCAGAATATTTTTAAAAATGTGACCATATTCTTGTAGTTATAGTGGGTATAGAGACAGGATTAGATAAAAACATTTTGACTGAAAGTCCAATTTGTTTTTTATAACACTTCATAAACTACATTTGGGTTTGTATGTCTATTATCATTATTACATGTTACTTGGTTATTAAATGCTAATGTTAAAGTATGACATCAATGTAAGAATTAGAATTTTTTAAGTGACTGTATAAATGCCTCCCATAAATGTCATCATGGGGAGCAGGGACCAGTTTTTTTGCTCCCTTCATGTATTCATCATTCTGGGCCATCATAACAAAATACCATGGGCATGGCGGCATAAATAACAGAAATTTATTTTCTTACAAGTAAGAATGCTGGACATTTGAGACCACAGTGGCAGCATGTTTAAGCTCTAGTGAAGATTCTCTTCCCAGCTTGCACATGGCCACTTTCTGTCTGCGTCTTCACATTGTGCGGAGAGAATTTCTTCCTCTCCTTAGAAGGCCACCAATACAATCATGTTAGATTCCTATTGTTATGACTTCATTTAGTGATAATTTCCTCCTAAAAGCTCTGTCTTCACATGTAGTCACATTGGGAGTTAGGGCTTTATATATGAATTGAGGCGGGGTGGGGAGGAACATAACTTAGTCCATTGTAAAGCACTACCAAGGATGGAATATGCAAAAAGCATCTAGTGAATAAATATTAATTATCTCCATTTTTCTCAATCAACTGATACCTAATTGAGCCAAACCCGTGATGAATCACATGAAATAATGTATACTCCAACTAACTTTTTATTCTGATGGTTAATGGTGAAAAACAGAGAACAAAAGTTACTGGAGCTTTCTTTAAACATCCTATAACTATAGATAGAACTTTAGTGATTAAAACAAGCAGAATGATTAGCAACTCTTGTTTTGGCTGGAAGGCTTAGACTTGACTCAAAACTTGAAAATGTTGATACTTCAACAATTTCATATGAATTGTTTTAAGTTAAGAAAGAAAATACCATGATCAAGGTAGCTATATACATCATTTGTCTGGAATATGCTCAGATAGTTTAAAAATTATTGTATTCTAGGGCACCTGGGTGGCTCAGTAGGTTAAGTGTCCAACTTCAGCTCAGGTCATGATCTCACAGTTCATGGGTTCATAGGTTGGAGTCTCGCGTTGGGCTCTGTGCTGACAGCAGGGAGCCTGGAGCCTGCTTCAACTTTGTGTTTCCCTCTCTATCTGCTCCTCCCCCACTCATGCTCTGTCTCTTTCTGTCTCTCAAAAATAAAGATTGATTTTTTTTAATTCTTGTATTCTAAAAAATACTATTTTTAGACATGATTTATGGTGCTTAATACATGTATGTTGGCACTGAGGATCAAGGAAAAAGTTATTCTCAAAATTCTTCTGCAAACAGTATTATAAAGCCATGACATAGTTTAGTATTAGAATGGAAAACACATCGTGCACTTCTCACCCATTAAACTGCTAATGTTTCAGCCTACAAAATGCACTGATTCTTATATGAGGCTATCATGACAAAGTCAGAATAAAAGAATTCTAAACTCATTAACTAATAGAGGGGCATTTGTTTTCACTATGCCAAATCAAATAAACAAAGAAGCAAATAAACTTGAAATGTTACTTTGGGGAAAGATCGACCACTGCTTTTGACCTACTTTGGTAATTCAAATGTTCTTATGCAAATGTTCCTCTGGAACTGTGGATAATATGTTGAGCACATTGTAAAAATAAGGGGAAAAGCTCAAAAAAAAATTAACATTTTTTTAGCTATTAGATACAGTCATTAGTGATATTCAGAAGTATTCCAACAGCTTTCACTACAATTTCCTCTTCTTTTGTTTAAAAAAATTCCACTCTAAAAAATACATTCAACTAGGTTATAATTAACGTGGCTGTCAAAAGATATTATATATCATCAGCTGCTTACCATCCGAAGGTAGACAAAGAGCAGCAATGCTATTGTTCTCTGTCTAATCAGGTCAAAGCAGTGGCAACTTTAATTAGAATTATTGTCAAGAAACTGCTTAAAGTCTATAGCAGTAAACTATGTCACATATTTGCTCCCACATCTTTTATTTTAACCTTATTGAGGAAGGGGGACATTTTAAATTTATAAATTGGCAAGCAACTTCTCATAATATGTGTTCTATCAACACCTCTTGTTTTTAACAATCAGTCTCTAGTAGTTGAACTACAAGTTATACCAGAATGTTTAAAGTCTAATGTGTTTATTTTAACTATTTAATAATGTATCAAATGACAAATATTTCAAAACATAAAAGTCATGAGAATGGAAACTAAATATTTGTGGAAATGATTTTTATATAAATTACTACATAATAGAAAAGAGATGCATATATAAAATGCTAAGAAATTATTGCAAAAGTGATTTACCTTATTACTGAAGGCATCAAGCTTTTAGGAACATATATAATTTTTTTAAATTTCTGTTTTTATATTTAATTATTTTTGAAAGACAGAGAGTGAACAGGGGAGGGGCAGAGAGAGAAAGAGACACAGAATTTGAAGCAGGCTCCAGGCTTTGAGCTAGCAATCAGCACAGAGCCTGACACAGGGCTTGAACCCACAAACCATGGGATCATGACCTGAGGCAAAGTCAGACACTCAACCGACTGAGCCACCCAGGCACCCCGGAACATATATCCCTTAAACTGGCTCTGAACATAGCTCTATTCTGATTTTTCTCTTTTCGTTAAAGTATGGTACATTATTTTCAACCAGGAAAGTATATTATGTGCAAAAAATATTCTGTTAACTGAGTAAGTTATAGCTAATTTTGCATTTTTATATTAAGGTAAAATCGGTATATAACATTGTATGTTTCAGGTACACAGTGTTATAATTTGGTATCTATATACAGTACAATGTGATCACCACTATAAATCTGTTACTATATGTCTGTATACAATTGAACTCCTTTACACATCTTGACCCCCCAAAACAGTATTTTTGTGTCTATTTTCTATCTATCTATCTATCTATCTATCTATCTATCTATCTATCTATCTACATAATCTGTCATCTATCATCTATCCATGACACTTTTATCTATTCATCCATCAATGGACATCTAGGTTGTTTTATATCTTGACTACTTTTTTTTTTGAGGGGAGAGAGGGGAAGTAGAGGAGAGAGAGAGAGAGAGAGAGAGAGAGAATGAATCTTACACAGGGTCCAAACCTAGTGTGGAACCTGATGCGGAGCTTTGTCTCACCACTGTGAGATCATGACTTTAGCTGAAACCAACAGTTGGACACTTCACTAACTGAACTGTGCAGGAACCCCCATATCTTGGCAATTATAAATAATGTTACAATGAACATAGGGGTGACTTGAATTAGTAGTTTTGTATTTCTCAAATAAATACCCAAAAGTAGAATAGCTATATCATAAGTCAATTCTATTTTTAATTTTTTGAGGACTTGCCATACTGTTTTCCATAGTGGTATATGAACTTACCTTGTCACCAACAAGATATCAGGGTTCTCTTTTCTTCACATCCATTCCAACACTTCTTTCTTCATGAACTGTAAGATCATGACCAGAGACAAAATCAGGAGTTGGACCAGCTGAGCCACCCATGCGCCCTCTATTGTCTTTTTAGTAATAGCCAATCTGACTGATGTGAGGTGATATCTCAATGTGATTTTGATTTGCATTTGCCTGATTATTAGTGATGTTGAGCATTTTCATGTGCCATTTGGCCATCTATATGTCTTCTTTGGGGAAAAAATGTCTATTAAGGTCATCTGACCATTTTTTAATTGGGATATTTTGTTGTTTGGATTTTTTACATATTTTGGATATTAATCCTTTATCAGATATATAATTTGCAAACATATGCTTTCATTCAGTAGGTTGTCTTTTTTGTTATTTTGATGGTTTCATTCATTGTGCAAAAAATATTTAGTTTGATGTGGTCTCATTTGTTTATGTTTGGTGCTGTTTCCCTCCCATTGATGTCATAGCCAAAAAGAAAAAAGAAAAAAAAAAAGAAATATTGCTAAGACTACTGTCAAGGAGCTTGCCACCTATGTTTTATTCTAGGAAGTTTTCAGGTTTCAGGTATTACTTTTAAGTCTGTAATCCATCTTGAGTTAATTTTTATGTATGGCATGAGATGGTGAATATTTTCATTCCTTTGCGTGCAGCTAGCTGTTCAGTCTCCCCAAAACCATTTATGGAAGAGACTGTCCTTTCAACCTTGTGTATTTCAGATCCTTCATTATAAATTAATTGACCATACATACATGGACTTGTTTCTGGACTTTTTATTCTGTTCCATTGAAATAAATGTCTGTTTTTGCAGTACACTACGTTATTTTGATTACTATTAGCTTTGTAGTATAGTTTGAAATCAGGTACCATAATACCTCCACATTTGTTTTTGGTTTTGGTTTCTTTCCTCAAGATCTCTTGGACTATTCAAGGTCATTTGTAGTTCCATATAATTTTAGAATTATTTGTTCTGCTTCTGTGAAAAATGACACTAGAATCCATGATAATGGAGTATCTTGTTATTTATTTGTGTCTTCTTTATTTTTTTAATTAATGTCTTATAATATTATGTAATAATGATGCCCACCAGTGCCTCCATCTTGAAAAGAGTCCAAATAGGTTTCTGCCTCTTTGGCAGATACTTTAAGATTAACAAATGAGTCTCCTTTGCATATGGTCTGGGTGTCTTTAAAACTGTTGCTTTTGTGCTCAGTCCCTGGAATGGTAGATATGTGCCAAGGCTCTTTAACATAAAACTTTCCTTTCCCTATAATTCTCTTCCCTATGGTTCTCTGAGAAGTAAGCTCCATTGGTTTTCAAGGCCAGATGCTTTGGGGGCCCTTATCTCTGATGTACTTCCCAAATGTTGGGGTAACTCCTGTGGAGCACTACCACCTTAGGTAAAAGCTTCATGTGATGAGATCCCTCCCAACCATGGGGTTTTGCACCTGGGGTGAGATTTCTTGCAAGACCCTGTCTCTGCCTCCCTTACCTCTCTAGATATTTCCCTTCATGTAGAGCCACAGCTCAACTAATCTTCAGGTCCTTTTCAGAGGGAATGGTTCCATATGTAGCTATAGACGTGTTGTGTTCATGGAGGAGTTGAGTACAGGATCCTTTGGCACTACCATCTTGAACCCTCCTGAAAATTCTGCATTATTTTTAGATAGATTAACCTGTCAAGCTTTTATACATTCATTGTTCCTGTACAGTTATTGCTTCAAGGGAAGATTCAGTGTAAAATAACAAGCTTATCTTAATACAGATCAATCCAGTTCATGAAAATAAATATAAATTTATTTATCTTTTTCCAGCAAACATGTTGTTTAAAAAGTGCAGAATATTTGCTTCTACTCTTGTCAGCTAATTAATTCATTTTACTTACGTTAATTTTCCAGGAAATTATGTTCACCTCCTTAAGGGAACATTTCTTGTTACATACTGGCTTTCAGGTCATGGCATATGCAGCTTAAGATAATAAGACTAGCAATTACTTTTCTATTTTGACACCCTAGTCCAAGAACATTGAGCTGCATTGCTGCCTTTAGGATGTATTCAGGCAGTCTAGACTTAGGTGGTTTAACTGACTGCTTCCCTCCCCCAGCAGACTCTTTTCCATTATTTCTTCCTACTCTTTCCACAAGATAGTGCCTGGAGTGATGTATCTTATTTCTTCCAACGAACACTCTCTTCTGGAACTTCTAGTTTTTACCAGAGTAAATAAGAAGAGTTCATGATCATGAGCCTGGGCTGGCTACAAGGGGAAAGAAAAAGAAAAGGAGATAAACTGAATCTTCATTAATTTCCCACTCTGTCCTTTAGTCCTACCTGAGATCTCTTAACTCCCAATAATACCAGTATAGATCCTTGGCATGTCTAGTTTATGTTGGATGTTTGGATGTTTATCTACACAGGTATTTGACACATCTCTTTATTTGAAGTTTATTGAGAGAGAGAGAGAGAGAGAGAGAGAGAGAGAGAGAGAGCGAGAGCACGTAAGCAGGGGAAAGGCAGGGGGGCGGGTAAGAGAGAATCCCAAGCAGGCTCCACACTGGCAGCAGAAAGCCCAATGTAGGCTTGAGCTCATGAACTGTGAGATCATGACCTGCACCAAAATCAGGAGTCAGATGCTTAACCAACTGAACCACCCAGGCACCCCAAGTATTTGACAATTCTTTATGAAACTCTATCTCTTTGTTGCTGAAATCTAAATCTTACTCCATATCTTGTGAAACAAATATATTTAAGATAACCTAAATTGTAAAGGAAAAGAGGGGGAGAGGAAAATGAGATGGGGAGAGACAGAGAGAGAAACAGAGATCTCTTTTTCATATTTGAGTCAGATCTAGTCCATCAATGAAAGACACTTAAAAGATGACAGAAAAGGGAAATTAGTTATCTTTTGGAGCCTTTAGTAAGAATAAAGCAACAAAACATATCACCCAATCTGGCACAGTTGGAAGGATTTGGGGAAAGAGATTCTGACCCTTACTACTCCTTTACCAGCCTGAAACTCCTGGAGTCTACCCCTCATTGTCCAACATGTCCATTCAAGTCTTTCATTGTCCTAAACCTATCCTATGTCCTATAGTATAAGGCTTTTGGCACCAAGATTTGTTATTCTCCCTGTGACTGAGGGGAAAGGTAGGAGAAACAGGGGAGACTTGATTTTATTCAAAGTATGTGTACATTGTCTTCCTTGTGCTCAGGTTCTGTAGTGCTAGGTGAACCATGTTGTACTTCTAGCATTTGGGAGGATAAATAGATTCCTGTGAGTTAGTGTGGGAACATAACCAAGATAGATAAACTATACCTTCAGGCAAAATGCATTTGAATTTTAAACAATCAAGTTACCTATAAACTTTTGGAACACTTGGTTATAACCCATTGTTGCTTTTGATCCTTCCAAAGGAATACAGCAAAAGTTTATGGAGTTCCTCTGAAATTCAAGTTTGCTCGTCTTTGAGAACATTTTGCCTAGTAGTGGAGAATCTTAGGAAGAGAAGCAGGAGCAAGAGAAATCACAGATTAAAATTTTGCTTCTATTTTGCCCCTCTTCTCAACATGAAGTCCTTTCATTCTTCATTTGTGTGATACCCATTCTGAAGTATAATTCTTGGTCATTGGAATATATATTGAGGAGCAGGCAGCTTGTTAAGCTGGACTGTGTATGTTTAAGTCCTTTGACCAAGTGACAGTCACTTCAGCTACAGCAGCAAAAGGATTCAGCTGTTAACACTTTTGGAAAGCAGTGGCTTGACATACTATATTGCAAAATATAATATACATTTGAACAAAGATCCCAAAGATCAAAGCTATGAAGCCTGAGGCATGAAGCTTTGTATTGGGTAACTGTTTAAGAAGTACTTGGAGAAGACCTGTGGAAAACAATTTCTTCTGCAGGTGAGAGGAATGAAATTAATGTGGAATGCATTTGCACAAGTGATCAAGGCTCTATACCTATGAGATTTGTTCACTTCCTTAATAAAGACTTACCAAGCACCTACATGTCCGTAGTGAATGCCACATTAGATATGGAGAATGCAGTGATATATAAGACATAGGTCCAAACCTCAAAGAATTTAGAGTTTACAGAGGAAGAAAACAGTATGATATCATGAGAGGTCTGTGCAGAGGGAGAAATAGGAGAACAGGAAACTAGTTTGTGGAGTGGAAGGGTAAAGGTCCTACTTATCACAAAGGAAAAGTCTAAACAGCCTGTTTGTCCCAGTCAATTTAGAGTAAACCAGAAATAGTGGCCTACTTTCCACTGCAATATTACTCTTCAAAGCCTAGTCAGTAAATATTACTCTTTCTATTTAGACTTTCAAGGAAATATGTCCCTTTAACAGATACTGGGCAACTTACATTTTATTTATTTTTATGTTTCTTTTAAGCTTATTTATTTATTTGGGAGACAGAGACAGTGCTAGTTGGGAGGGCAGAGAGAGAGAGAGGGGCACAGAGAGAGAATCTTAAGGAAGCTTTTTGCTGCCGGCACAGAGCCCAATGGGGCTCAGACTCACAAACCTTGAGATCATGACCTGAGCAGAAACCAAGAGTTGGACACTTAACTGACTGAGTCACCCAGGCGCCCCTGGACAACCTACATTTGAAAATGTTTGTGTCCTCAGAGACCTGTCATGTGGGCCACAAGATCTGTTCAAGGGAGAGAGGAAATACCTATTTGGAAAGGCCTGTTAACCTGAAGTCCTTCGACAGCAAGAGTTAACTCAGTAACTAGGGCACAAGTCTAGCTGGAAGGTCCAGTTGACCTGTGCTCTTGGCAGAGAGGTTAGTGGCTACAGTGCTTAGGCATGCAAGCACTGAAAATGGATAAAATGGTTTGTTTCTCCAACAAGCCTGCTACAAACAGGATTCACTCCCCCAGCAAGGCAAGTTAAACGGAGTGGTTTGGTTCTCTGCAGGACAGCACACAGCTCTCATAAGCTTCCACTGGCACATTTCTATTAGCAACAAAAGGCTCCAGCAGCTCCAGGAGTTCATCTTCCCAGAGTCATTTATGAGTTCTTTCCCTTGCTTTTTCATCCTTCCCTAGGAACACTCAAGCCTTCAAGTCGTTGCCCACAGCTCACCCACCACTCTCTATTTTGGTGGAGCGATAAGAGAAAAGAAGACATGAAGAGTATTTTTGACTTACTCCTTTGCATGAAATAAGCACCAGGGCTTAATTTGGCTTAAACACAGCTCTTCTTTCAGTGGCCAAATCTGTCTTCGCCCTCTTGTATTCCACCATGTTTCTCTTCCCACACAAGGGGGCTTTCTGGTTTTTTTTCTTTCTGTTTTCTTTTTTTTTAATTCTGCTTTATGATACTACTCATTTGAAACCTTGAACATATCCCTAATATTTACTCACTTAAAACAATTATTAAACATCACACCCCAAGCATTTTGCTTGGTTCTTGGGATGTAAATGTGAACAAGGCAAGGTTCCTGTCTTGAAGGATCTTGCAATTAAATGTAAAGGGAGACATAAAACAATTAATTATAAGATTCTTTGAAAAGAGCAATTAGGGGGGATAGAGATGTTATAAGCCTTATAAGCTTCATGCCACTTGCTCTCTTCTGCTGAGTGAAATTATACTTATAACGAAATAGCATATAAGCCCCGTGTGTCCAGTTCTACTTTCCAAATAATCAAATTCAAAAGCAGGCCCTCAAAATAGGATATTGGGATGGATTTCTCCCTGTTCTAATGACTATTAGGATAACATTGTTAGTGGGACAATGATAACATTTGGAATACAGGGGCATTAAAAATGTTAAGGTTTTCGCCTATGGTTACTTGTGATGAAATCAAGGCAAAAACTTAGACATTGGGACATGTAGCAGCAGTGTCACTTGACAGGCACGGGGCAGAGGTTATTTTAAAAAGTTTGAGGTGGACGGGCTTATTTTAACTACGCTGGAAGAGGAAAATTATAAGTTAAGGGCATCTCACTGCCAATTTAGGCAAAGTATAAAAGGAACACATTCACAGATTTTGCAAGATTTGAGACCATCATTTCATATAGCTTCTGACAGTGAAGATAATAAGACCAGGATCTTATTCTAAGGGGTAAGAGCTGCAAAATGGGCTGTTCTGGGAACACCAAGCAACCATGAGACTGAAGGAGCACACCATGAGCTGGGAGCTATGAAACTCATAATGTCATATGGTTAAATGAACACAGTGGGGAATCCTTAGTACAATAAAATAATATATTTGGGATTAAACAGGGGCAGGTCCAGAAGGCAAAATTACATGACATGAATAGTAAGACAGATAACTTGTCAACAATTTCTATTACACTGATGACTCTTCTTCAACTTATAGCTCATGGAGATAAGTGTTCATTTCAGCCAAATGATAGGAGAAAGATCTCAGGCCTAGTTCATAGGCTATGTCTGACTGAAGGTTGTTGCTATTTATCCAAAACTGGACAACTAATACAACACAGTGTTACTGAAGTGGCAGGGTTTTTTTCCTAGTCAATACTGTTTGCCAAATAATCAAATGCTATTTGATAGCAAGCAGGTAATTCATTCAGTGGCCAGAGAATGAAGTAGAGGAGGTCATCTCTATAAGCACCTTCTCCTTGATTGGATCTCATAGTCAGGGTTTTATGGGTTTAGGGTAATTAAGGAGCTGATGAGTAAGGTGATTTAGGGGTTTTAAATGAGATAATACATATGATGTTTCTTTAAAGAATGCCTGGTCTATATTAAGCCCTGGTAAGTATTTATATTATTATTCATATGTATATCATTCATGAAGAACTTGAAATATGAATATTTATATATATCAGAAAGAGTAAATCAGTGACAATGAACTTCAACTTCAATTATTCACTGAGACTGAGATACAGTAACCCCTAGGTAGATAAATAGATAGATAAGTGATAGATGATAGATAGATTGATATAGATAGGTGATAGATACATGCATGTGTAGCTTTGTTCTGAATTATTATGAACCTTCAGTATAAAAATTCTTAACAGCTGCTAAATTTTTTCAGATACCCCATGAAAATGAATCATAATGCAGCTGAACATGTGGTAAGATGTCAGCCTCAGTATGATTCCTAATCAAATGAAATAACTTCTAGTTTTCCTGCCAAGAAGAGCCCTTACCTTTTTAAGAACACCATTTAATCATCTGGGTACAGGTTATAGATCACTTTTCTTCCATGCAAGTACTAGACTTCCAACTTGAAAAAGAACTGCTGTGTACATGTTTTATGGCTTAACATTATCATACACCAAAGGACATATTTTGCTCTTAACTCTTTCTAATTGGTAGGTGCATGCAGAACAGCATTAAATCTTTTAATATCCTAGAGTATTCTTAAATTTTTCATGCCTTCAAGCTTTTACATATATTATTCCCTCTTCCTGTAATATTTTAAACTGTTTTTTCAAGACTCAGCTCAAATGTCACTTCCCTGTGACTGTAAGTCCAAATTAAAGAGTAAAAATAAAAATCTTTGAAAAAAATCTTGCTTAATCAGTCCTTAACTCCAACTTCCAACTCCTTTATCCTTCAAATCCTCATAACATCATATCTTTACACAAATATCACCTTCTCACTCTGTCTTTCCCCAGAAATCATTAATATTAGTTTCCTGTGGCTGCAGTAGCATATTGCCACAAACTTGGTGTATTAAAACAACAGACCTTCTTCTTGGTTCAGGAGGCCAGAGAAGTCCAAAATAAGTTTCACTGGCCAAAGTCAAGGTTTCTGCAAAATCACACTCCTCCTAGAGGCTCTGGGAGAGAATCTGTTCCTTGCTTCTTTCTGCCTTCTGGTGGCTGCCAGCATTCATTGGCTTGTGGCTGCGTCCTTCTTATCTTCAAAGCCAACATCTTCAAACACCTCTTTGTTACATCTTCACATTATCTTTTCCTTTCTGTGTATGTAAATTCCTGCTGATTTGCTTTTACATGGATCTTTTTGAATGCATTTATGGCATATCCAGATAATCTGATGATCTTTCCATTGTAGTATCCTTAATCACATCCAAAAAGCCTTTGCCAGATGGGATAACATTTACAAATTCCAATGGTTAGGACTTAATATCCATGTGGATGTTTACCCAGCCTTTTTAGCCCCTATTAAAATATCAACTGCCCCCTTTCTCAAAAATTGACAAGTTGATATTAAAATTTATATGGAAATACAAAGAATGCAAAATAACCAAAATGATTAAAAAATAAAAAGAAAAAAAATTGGAAGACTCACACTTCCTGAGTTCAAAACTTACTACATGGCTAATTAATACAGTGTTGTCACTGATAAGATAACATATTTGTAATTCATATGTCTTTTAAGTGTCTCATATACATAATCTATAACAAACTTTTACCTCTAAACAATAAGAAGACAAATGGCCCAAATAAAAAGTAGGCAAATAATTTAAATAGGTATTTCCCCAAACAAGATTTACAAATGACCAATAAACACATGAAAATATGCTTAATATCATTAGTCATTAAAGAATGCAATTAAAGGGCCTCCTGAGTGGTTCAGTTGGTTAAGCATCCAATGCTTGGTTTCTGCTCAGGCCATGATCTCACCATTCATGAGTTCGAGCCCTGCAGAGAGTGCTGCACTGACAGTGTGAAGCTTGCTTGGGATTCTCTCTCTCCCTCTCTCTCTGCCCTTCTCCTCTCTCTCTCAAAATATATAAATAAACTTAAATTTTAAAAAATGCAAGTGAAAACTATATTGGGATATTTTGTACCTTCTAAAATGACTTAAGTATAAATTTATGTGAGTGTACATCACACACACACACACACACACACACACACACACACACACCATGTGTTGGTGAGGAAATGGAAACTTTGGATACCTTGTACATTGCTGGATGCTTTGGAAAATAACATTTCCATTCCTCAAAATATTAAACACAGATTTAGTATATACACAGGTATATCCATACAATGGAGTACTAAACAATAGAAAAAAGAATGAAGTACAAATAAATACTACAATATGAATAAATCTTGTAATTGCCAAGTGAAGACTACAGTATAACAGATTATAGATTGCATCATTCCATTTAGGTGAATGTCTAGATGTAGCAAATCTATACAGACAGAAAGTAGACTGGTGATTCCCTGGGACTGGGGATTGGAGGAATGAGGATTGCTGCCAATAGGTACAAGGTTTCTTTGAGGTATGTTGGAAATGTTCCGAAAATGAATTTTTGTGATGGTTGCACAAACCTATGAGTATAGAAAAAGCCATTGAACTGTCCTCTTTAAGTGGGTGAATTTTATGAATTTTATGGTATATGAAATATATCTCAATAAAGCTGACAAAACAACATAAAAGGATGAACCAGAATGAATTAACAAGAACTGGTTGGACCTGTGGGAATGGGTTTTGAATGTGTTTAATCAAAGAGGCTGAAGCATAAAATTGAATAAGAAGTTTATTGCGGAGGGCAGATATTAATCCTGGAGAAGCTGCATGCCATTATATATAGAGAGATGGATCTAGAGTCATGAGGCATAGACTCAGGTAGCCATGGAAGTGAACTCATGCAGTCTTCCTTCAAGAGAAGACTTGTTAGCAGCAAGGAGTGCCGTTAACTGAAAGACAACCTGAAGAGCTTTTCGGATACATATCACTTTTGGAATCAAATCGATGCCTAGTCATGGCGTAGATACAAGGGATTGTCCATTGCTGCTGAACAGGGGTCTTAAATCAGACTAATATTTGCCTTGGAGCTCCCGGTTATGTTGGCTAAGGCTGTCTAATCTATATAATGACTGGAGATTTTCCCTGCTCAATCCTACTTCTTTACTCTTTTTTTTAATAGTTTTCAGTTTTGTATAATATTCTGAAGAACTTTCCTGCCTTAACTTTCACCAGTGCTAAACCCCGAAACTGCACCCTTTCTTACCATCTTCTTTCTATGGAACCCAATGGATGTATCAAAGAATTCACCAAATTTGAGTGCAATTATAGACATTTCTGACATATTTCTCTTTTTTTAATGTTTTTATTTATTTTTGAGAGAGAGAGAAACAGCATGAGAGAGGGAGGGTCAGAGAGAGAGGGAGACACAGAATGTGAAGACGGGCTCCAGGCTCTGAGCTAGCTGTCAGCACAGGGCCTGATGCAGGGCTCAAACCCACGAACCATGAGATCATGACCTGAGCCAAAGTTGGATGCTCAACCAACTGAGCCACTCAGGTGTCCTACTGACATATTTCTTTAAAGAACCCAAATTTAAGGATAATCTTTTGACATATCAATATGCGAAAATGCAAACTTTTAAGGTATCCTTGTTTGAAATGAATTTTGTGATGAAACAAACTATTTCATTTGATTACATAGTCACCCTAGCCTTTTTTACTCTCAATGGTGTTATTATAGCTATTTTATTGATGAATCAAAGGATTAAGGAATTTGAATGTAGTTAAATTAGAGTTGAGTTGAGGACTTAAGTTTTCTGGCACTAAACTTGGAGACTTAAATCTTACTGTAGAAATAAAATAAAGCATCTCTATATAATTGAAAAAGTAGCTATAGAGAGCAAACAGACGGTTAACAGAGGGAGGATTGGTAGGTGCTTGGGTGAAAGAGATTAAGAATGCACATATCTTGGTGAGCACTGAGTAATGTATAGAACTGTTGAATCACTGTACTGTATACTTGAAACTAATATAATAACATGGTTTGTTAACTATACTAGAATTATTTGAAAAGGCAAGGAGAACAACAAAAGTAAAACATTAAAACAGTCATAATATTTCTAAATGACAAATCTAGATTTTACTTTGGTCTGTCACCATAAAGAAGCATAATAACCATCAGGTTATTGCTGCATGCATTTCATATTTTAATTTCACAAAAATGAAAACATAAATGGTTATTTCCCTAATAAAACAATTGTGCCAGTATCCTATAAAAGCAACATAAAAAAATTAAAAATAAAAAATTGAGCAAACTCCTATTAGAAAAGTCAGTTGGGTACCATTATACAAAAGAGGATACTGCCACAATTTTTTATTCTCTTAACTAAAAGTCATCCATTGTCATTCGATACCACATTTATAAGCACAGCCTACTGGACTTTGGCCGAGCTTCTGTGACCACAAACTGTTTTTTGAATCAGAGGTAATTAGCAGGTTTGTGTGCCAATTCTTGAACAATGAGTCTGGGTTTCTAGCATTTCTTTTTTTTTTCAGTTCTTATTTCTCTGCAGCATTCACAGAATGTGGATTTTGACCATCTGTGGTCCACACATAGAACAGTGCGAGGCTTGACACGCCTGCTTGAAACAGAGTTATCTTCTAGTATGAGGATGATAATAATAAACAGGCTGTCATAGTTTGAACTGTGCCCTCCCCCAAAAACGTATATTGATGTAAAACCCCCAGTACCTCAGAATATGACTATATTGGGAGCTAAGATTTTTAAATCAAGATAAAAATTTCAGATTAAAGTGAAGTAATTAGGGTAGGCTCTAATTCGATATGACAAATTAGGGTAGGCTCTAATTCGATCCTTACAAAAAGGAGAAATTTGTACACAGAGACAGACACACCGAAGAAAGATGACGTAAAAATACAGACCATCTATAAGCCAGGCAACATCTGATGCTACCAAAGTCTAGGAGAGAGGCTTAGATTTTTCTCTCACAACTTTCATAAGGAAACCGTGCTGGCGCCTTGATTTCAGACCCCTACTTTCCAGAACTTTGAGACAATACACTACTGTTAATGTCACCTAGCTTGAAGTATTTTGTTACAGTTGTCCCAGTAAACCAACACACAGGCTATGTTTAATTCACATAGGACACATGAACTTCACATCAGGAACAATTCGTTTTTGGAGATACTTAGTATACTTCCCTTCAGCAACTATGGTTTGAATAAGACTGCGTTTGTATATTAATCATGTATGTTAACTTTCCCCATCTACTTCTAAACTCCTCACTCATAAAGCAATAAAGGAAGTAATGAATACATATCATTTGAATAGGAATCTCTTCCTTTTGTTTGTTTGTTTGATAATAGTTAGCAAAAAGCAATGAGTCTGAAGACCTCTTGTGACAAGGAGCTTCTAAGATAGCTTCTATGAGTCCCTGCCTCATAGAATTCATGCTTTTGTGTAACCTTATCCTTTTAAGTGTGGGTTGAATTCAGTGACTCGTCTCCAAAGAATAGAATATGGGAGGTGTGATGTGATGTCTATATTATAAAGACTGTGACATCCATTTTTCATCTTCTCTTGCAGGCTCTTCTTTGGATTGCTCACACTGAAAG
Source organism: Suricata suricatta (assembly GCF_006229205.1). Classification (NCBI taxonomy): domain Eukaryota; kingdom Metazoa; phylum Chordata; class Mammalia; order Carnivora; family Herpestidae; genus Suricata; species Suricata suricatta. Next base: position 169,673,556 of record NC_043700.1, read on the forward strand.
AAGCTGCCATTTGTGTGAGGAACCCTGGGAATAGCCCCATGAGCGACGGACATTAAAGACCTGAGGACTTAATCCAAAAGTCTATAAGAAATTACCTTCTACTAATACAATGTGTCTCAAAGCAGACAATCCAGCTCATGAAATCCTGAACTAACACTGCAACTCTGGCCAACACCCTCACAACAATCTCCTGAGAGACTTTGAACCAGAGGTGCCTCATTAAATGGCATCTATATTTCTGGGCCACAAATTATAGGAGATAATAAATGGTTGTCACTCCAGCTGCTAAATGTTGGAGCGATTTGTTACACAGGGATATATAAATAATATAATGCTATAATAGTTATTTCTATCTCATGAGATTTGCTTAGAAACAAATTTGCAAAGCTTTACCGTAAATGCAAAGCATTTACAATAACATTCACGCATATTATACTATCTAATAGGTAAGTTGTACTTTTCTCAAATGCTGAAAAGTTTCTTTCAGATTCTTTCAGTTGATTGAAATGTATGGTTGTTAATTTTTGTTGTTATCATTAATAGAATTATATTATTTCATAGTATGTGTTTTTATAATATTAATAATAATTTTAATCTATAATGTCTTTAATAAGATTGGATAAGGTTATGAAAAACTATTACACACACACACACACATACACACATACACACACACATGTGGCAGTGGTTAGTGAAAGGCTTGTCCAAAAAAGAGTATTGTTTCTCTTACACATTTTCTTAGGGGGTTTCCCCCAAAATGTGAGTTTTACTGGATAATAGCCAAACTTAGTGACTTAAAACAACACCAATTTATTATCTTATAGTTCTGGAGTTCAGAGTCTGACAGGTCTCATGGAGAAAAAAAATCAAGGTCTTGGTAAGGTGTATGTTCCTTTCTGGAGTTCTTGCTGGGACAATCCATTTCCTTGCCTTCTCCAATTTTTAAAAGCTGTGTGCATTCTTTGGCCTAAAGTTATCTTCCTCAACTTCAAAGCCAGCAAAGTACAGGTCCAGTGGTTCTCACATTACCTTTCTCTGATTCATTATCTGTTGTCACATCTATGTCTGACCACAAGAGAAGTTATCTGCTTTTAAGGACTCATGCAATCAGGATGGGCTTTTATGGGTAATCTAGCATTAATGTCTAACCTTAATCACATCTACAAAGTCCCTTTTCCATGTGTGATGACATATCCACGTGTTCCAGAGTCTACCATTGTAGATTATTATATTTGGTTAATCAATAATATATTAAAAATTATAAAATTATGTTTAATTGTAAAATTTCACATCAATGTATATATTCAACAACAAAGAATTATGTAAATTAGGCATGCATATGCTTACTTTGGTGTTCCCTTTGGAAAAATAACATTTCACATCTTAACAAACAAGTTTTCTTTCAAATGTAAATTCAATATTTTATATTAGAGAAAATGAGTTCTTATAAATATCCTGAATTCCCAACAAATGAAGTAGATTAAAAAATAATATGTAGTACTGTTATAAATCACATAGATGTGGTTGGCATCTAACTTCTCTGTTTCTTTGTTCACTGGCAGTAATGAAGGTAATAATATTGATCAATATTTTAAGTTTGCATTTTAGTAAGAATAACTGATTTTCCTTTATGTAAATTTTAATGGGGCATTAGTAACTTTGAATATAGAAGTATTAAAAATGTGGAAATGGAACTAAAAACACAAAACCTAAAGGTTAAGTTAATAGCTTATTGTCCATTTCTGAGGTCCATTATAAATTTAAGGTAGATCTGAGTAATTTCTTAAGATTCCATTATACAATATTCAAATGTAAACTTTGGTGTATTGTAGTTCTCCAAGTCAAAAATATAAATTAAACCACTAGCAAATATTAGTTTCCTTATGGAAAGTGACTTGTATTGAGTAGGTATCCTCAACCACTTTATTTTATTTGTGAAATCAGCCTGAGAGAGCACAGCTTTGATCATATCAAGGCTCTACTTACAAACTATCACTTTTTCTTTTATGCTCCAAATATATGGACGTCCTTCTATTCCCAGAGCATATTTTGACAAGTGCACTAATTCAAACTGTCCTTCTCCACCAAGAAATATTTTACTATATTTTTAATAATGATAATTAGATCCCCAAACCATTCATATCATTAGGAGAATCACCTGAAAAATTTTAATTTTATCCGTTTGTGAAAATGTGCAGTATATTACTAACCCATTATTAGTAATTATTCCCCCAAAATTTACTCTATCCAGATAGAAGTAAAATAACACTTGGAAGCAATGGTAACTAATATTAAAATATATTCAGTTACATATGCAGAGAAATATAAAAGAAAGATCAACAAAATATCTTTAAGCCAAGGCTAAATTTTGTATGGAAACTCCTGGTTAAAGGAGAAAAAGAGAAGATATAACACTTCCCAATTTTAAGAGAAAATTCTTTCATATTTCTGAAAGGAAAGGGTAGGAATCAAATCACTGTCATTTATGTTCTATTGGCTAGGAGTTGAAGAGTGACATAATGTTTTATCTGAAATTTTAATATTTATAATATTCCAAAAATTTTCTTAAATATATGATTTAAAAATATGTATAACAAGTTTAAAATGCTCCAGGAACTAAAAAGTTTATTATTACTCTATAACTCAAGACTCAAATTTAAGTCATTAGTTATAGACCCCCATCTCTGACGATAAGTTTCCTGATAAAATCCTATATATCCTATTCTGCAATGGCAAATCAGTTGACATCATATTTTCATTAACCCTCAAGATGACATCAAGACACATTGAACCCAATTTTTGTTTTTGTGGTTCTATTTGTTAGAATAGATATTTTGTAAATTTTATTCTTTCTCAGAGGGCTTTAAAAGCAAAATATGACTTATTTTTAATACAATAAAATTAAATCAATTCTACCTTGAATTCACCAGAGGATTCACTAAACATTGTATAAATCTATGATACATTAGAGATACTAGTGATGTTTTTTCTATATCTTGAAATATTTTTCTATTTCATCATTATTTGCTATTTAAACTGCTAATCATTATCATTAGCCTTCACTGTTACTACTTAGTCATTACTCAAAGAAATAGGTTAAAGCAAAAAGATGTAAAAAAATATATACCATGTAAACATCAGTGAAAAAAGTAGAAGTTACAATGTTTATATCAATATCTGATGTAGCAAATTTCAGAGCAAAAAGTTACCAGAAAAAAAAGGGACATGCATAATGATAAAAGGGTCAATCCAGTAGAAAGATATAATAATCTGAAATGAATACACACAAAAATGTTTGCAAATCAAAGAACCTGGAATGGATTAGTATCAAGACCATATTGAGAAATCTCAAAATTCAACAGTAAAAACAAACCATCTAATCACAAAAAAAATTGTGGACAAAACAGAAACACAGATCTTTCACCAAAGAGGATATACAGATGACAGATATGCACAAGAAATAATGGTCAATATCATTAGTTATTAGTGAAATGCAAATTAAAATCGTGTAAGATATTACAACCAATGAGCTGATATATATATATATATATCAGCTTTGTGAATCTCCAGAGAATTATGGCAGGACAGAGGGAAGCATCAATCTCAAAAGGTTACACATTGTATGATTCCATTTATATAATGTTTTTGAAACAACAAATTATAGAATTGAAATAGAGAGAAGCAGCTGAAGGGGAGTGGCATGTCAGGAGAGAGGTGGTTACAGTTATAAAAAGGGAACACAAGAGAGTCTTGTTTTAATAGACCTGCTTAAAATCTTGACTATAATGGTGTTGTAAGTTGTGGTACCTATACATATGATCAAATTAAACAAAATACATGTGAATGAGAAGTATAGCAGACAAAACCTGCATAAGATGAGCGTATCGTATCGATATCAATATTCTAGTTGTGATAGTTAATGCTATTTTGGACTATGTTAACATTGGGAAAAATTGAGTAAAGGGTACACAAGATTTCTCTATATTACTTCTTCTAACTTCATGTAAATCTATACTTATCTTCAAAAAATTTCAGTTAAAAAAACTCAAAAAGGGGAGAGAATCCTTTGGACACAAGTGTTGAATTCGTGATGATTTTCTGATATACTAAATGCTAAGCCTCGGAAACCTCATGGGCCTTGGGTGTCACACAGTAGGGGATTTATTTTTGTCCCTCTCTGGCCACATCTCATTCATGGAACAAGAAATTACAGACCCAAGAATACATGGCCCAGGGTTGGATATCTAAGACCCCACAGAAATCCATTCCCAAAGAGCCTAAATTTCTAAGACCTTCTTGAGTCTCCTCACTGAGGCAATTTTCCAAGTAAATAGTTACTTGTGGTCATTTTAGACAACAAATAGAACTCTTGTCTTCTCTAAATCATAGCCTCAGAAGTCCATCATACAAAAGTAAGCACTATTGCTTAGTAGAAATGTATTAGGAAGAACACTTTGGTTACCCCTGTGAAATTATTTTTCAAAAGAACTCTCTGGGACACAGGTAGATATATTTGTACAGGGCTCAAGAAGCTAAACTCTTCTGGTGTATTATGATTATTTCAACCAAGTCATCGCCTAACTTGTTTAGGCAGATCATTCCATACATATCAGACCTTTGGACATAAGAATAATGAACAAAGGGGCTGATTGAGAAGGTCGGTGGACCTAGAAACTTGTCCTGGGCTTCCACTGTGTGTGCATAAATCCCTTCTAGTGAATATTGGAGTTGCAATTAGAAAGACAAGGAGATGGGATGAGTCTGTATGCTAGTCTTCTCCGAATGGTCACAAAAATTCTAAATCCAAACTTGTCCTTCCAGGTCATTACAAAGATATATTCATCAAGGTTTTAGATTTATTGTCTTGGTTTATAAGTTTTAAGTATAAGTTTTAAGTAAGGATATGTGCTTAGCAGGTCTCCATTTGTACTTTTACATTTAGACCGACAAATGTTAGATGACAACTTAGTTGAAATAATCATAATACACCAGAAGAGTTTAAACTCTCTCCATTAGCTCCTTGAGCCCTGTACAAATATATCCACCTGCTTCCCGGAGAGTGCTTTTGAAAATAATTTTATAGGAGTAACTATAGTATTCTTCCTAACACATTTCTACTAAGCAATCGGTGCTTGCTCTCTTATGATGGTCTTCTGAAGCTATGATCTAAAAAGAAAAGAATTTCTACTCCTTTTCTAAAACGACCACAAAGAACTACTTACATAGATAATTACTGATGGTGTGTCCCTTAAAAAACAAAAAGTTCTGCACAAAGTAAGTTGGTCTAGGAAAGTGGTAGAATGAATTGGGGCAAGTGAGGGAGATTAAGAAAGGCAGAAAGGGAAGAGCTAAAAGATTAGATTTTTAACACTACCTCCATCTCTGCCATGAAGTTACTAAGTAATGCTGAATGAAATGATTCACTTTTGAACTTCTCTACTCCACTAAAAGAAATGATAATAATAACAAATAATAACATATTATGAGAAAATAAAGACCAAGATTAAGAATCAAGATTCTTGGATTCCCAGCCTTGTGGTAATATGTCTGTTTGACTTTGGAACATTTCATTTTAATTCTGTAAGTTTCTATTTATATTCTTGTTTTTTTTTTAAATAAATGCTGATAAAAGTAATGTATGCCTACTCTGGAGAGTTTTGAAAATGAATAATGGTATAAAAAGAAAATATAAATCACCCATCCAGAGATAACCACTATTAAAATTTTGATATATCCCTTCCATTCTTTTCTTCCAATGAATGTGTTTATTTATATTCTTTTTTTTCTACCTAAACTTGTGAGCCTTTTCACATCTCTTAAATATTCTTTTAGAGTGCCATTTTTATTATATGAATAAATATGTCAACACATATTCTGTAATGTATTTATCCTTTCTCATATTTCGGACATTTAGATGGCTTCCAAATTTTTTACTATTATATATAATAGATGAAAATCTCTATACATAAATCTTTGAGTTTATGACTACTTATTTAGGCTATATTCCATAAAAAAGGGGATTACAGGGTCATAAAATATGACCTTTCTGACAAGCTCTTGATAGGAATTCCCAAATTGCCTGAGCCTCACTTTATTGGTAAAATGAGAAGTTTACATGAGATGATTTCAAAGGTGCTTCTCAGCTATAAAACTGTGTGACTATGTCTTTTAGCCAGTTTACTATGGACTTCACATTAAGAAGTCTATGATTCATTAAACATATAATGTTCTCTGACATCTTTTAATAATACCTTGAAAACAATATTGCATTACTGTAGATCTCTATTTCTATGCAGTGGACATGGAGCTTAACTTGTTAGTCTCCCAAAAGCTGACTTTGAGGCAAGGATTCAGGTGTAAGTGGCACATTAGAAAAATATTTCTAGGAAAAATTAGTCAGCGTATGGGAGAAAAAGCAAGATGGGGAATGGGGAGAAGCCCAACAAGGGTATCATTTCAGGCTCAGTCTGACTTCGACTCTGTAAATTGTGCTGTATTCATTGTTTTCCCATTCTCTCCAATTCAGTTTTGTGTCAGCTCTAGCTACATTAAATCTTCCTTCACTTCCTCAAATATGCTAAACTCTCGCCTGTTCCAGGGCCTTTGCATGTGCTCTGTCTTCTGTCTGAGAGACTCTTCTACTCTGTACATGACTAACGTCCTCATTTTCAAAACTCTCCATCAGTGCTCTTTCTTCTCAGCTTACCTGACATTTCTCTGTAGTAGACGCCCAGTGCCATGCAGCCTCTTATGTGTTACCCCATGACTCCTATTGTAACGATTCATTTATCTACATTTCTCATTATGGTTTTGTTTTAAACTTTCAATTTGAAAATAAAATAAAATTTATTACAGAATTCTAGGAAACAGCTCCTTTGAAGAGAGTTAGTGTTGGTTTTATAAAATTAAGTATACTTTTATCATGTGATCCAACACTCATACTTTGGTATTTACTCAAAGGAGTTTGTGTGAACCAGATTAATGCCATCTGGGACAAATCTGCCATGAGGACCCTTTTGTGACCAGAAACTTTCTTGAGCACAACCCTCCCCCCAACACACACACATACACACACATTCTTTCCTCTTGTTTAACCATAGCCTATGTACACCCTAGAGTCATAAGATTCTTGATCTGCCCTGGAGGTGTGACTACGACACACACCTATTCTTCTTTTATCTTTTTTTTTTGATACCTGTTCTTAAACATTCTTTTCTTGGGTGAGTGGCCTCTGGAATGTACTCTAAGTCTCTCGAGCTGTAGAAGCATACCTTAATAGAGATGGGCTTGTGGAAATCTACTCTTGCAACCAGAGGCTAAGACATACTTCTGTACCTAGGTCCTTTTAATAAGCCATTTCCCCTCAAGCTGGACGTGTAGGCCTTTTTATTCCATCGTATGGGCTCCTTCAACCTTTGGAAGTCATTTTGCATATACCTTCCTTTGATGGAACAGATTTGAAAACATATTCACACAAAAACTTGCATACAGATGTTTATAGCAGTTTTTTTCATAAATTGCCAAAACGCATAAGCAACCAAGATGTCTTTCAGTGGGTGAATGGATAAATAAACTATGGTATATCCACATAGTGGGGTAGGATTCCACTCTAAAAAGAAATAAGGTATCAATGCATAAAAAGACTTGGAGGAACTTTAAATGCATATTTACTAAGTGAAAGAAGCCAATCTGAAAATGCTACTACTGTATGATTCCAACTATAAGACATCCTGGAAAAGGCAAAACTATGGAGACAGTAAAAAGATTATTGGTTGAAGGGGTTTAGGAGGATGGTAGGATGAATAGGCAGAGAACAGAAATTTTTTTAGGTTAATAAAACCATTCTGTTATGATACTATAATTGTGGATACATGTCACACATGCATCAAAACCCATGACATACAAGACTAAGAGTGAACCTTAATGTAGGCTGGACTTTGGGTGATAATAACATGTCAGTGTGAGTTCATCATTGTAACAAATGTACTACTCTGGTGAGGGATGTTGACAATGAGGAAATTTGTGTCTGTGTGGGGTCAAGGAGTATATGGAAATTTTCTGTACTTTCTAGATAATAGGGAAACGACTTTCATATACCTTTTAACCAGATTCTCCTACGTTAACATTTTATCACATTTTATCATATTATTCCCCTCTCTATATTTATACGTAATACATTTTTTTTCTGAACCACTTGAGAGTCACTTGCTGACATAATGCCCCATTATCCCTTCATAGTTCAATGGGTATTCTGTCCAATGACACTATTTACATAACAATGGAACAATCTTTAAAATCAGGGATTAACAATGATGTGAAATAATAATCAAATCCACAGAGTCCGTTCAAATTTCACTGTTACTTTTTTTCCCCTTCCATAAGGTCTAGGACCGAATCCAATATCACATGTTGCACCTGGCTATAATATCTTGTTTTATTCAATCCAGAATTGAACAGTTCTCTGCTCTTTTCTTCTCATTTGTTATCTTTATTTTTTATTTTTAATGTGCAGTCCAATAACTTTGTAGAATGTCCCTCGGTTCGGGCTGATGTGATGATTCCTCACAGTTACATTCAAATCATGCACTTTTTTCAGCAACATCACGGTAGTGCTGCTGAGTTCCTTTCAGTGCATGATATCAGACACACAAATGCTGATTTGTCCTATGGCTGCTGATGTTAACTTTTATCTTTGGAGTATTATTGTGTCTGAAAGTTTCTCCACTGTAAGGTTGATAATTATTTTGGACCTATTAACCGATAAGTGATAACTATTTCATAAGGAGAAATGTTTTTCTGTAAAAATTTTACTCCCTTGATTTAACATCCATTGTTAAGGCATTCCATTATTTAGACATTTATTCCTTTCTGAGTGTATATTAGTATGACCTTGTAGAATTTTATTTTATTCAGGGAGTTATAATTTGTCAGTATCTTCTGTATTCTGATGTTCAGATTGTCCGAAATGTGATGTTCAGATTGTCAGCAGGACCTGCTTCAGGCTTTTTTTTTTGGTATCTTTTTAAAGCAATTTTTTTGTGAGAGCAATTCTTTAGATTCTGGGACTCCCCCTCTCTAGTTCTAGAACAAGCTGTTTCCCCAAAGAGTCAGTTTCTTATAGTGGATCATGGTAGTCAGAAACCAAGGTCTAGGTGTTAAACATGATCATCCCTACAGAAGTGTCATTGCTTCTAAGCATTTTCAGCTGAAGGTAAGAAAATACATTTCCTATGTGCATACCTATGCATAGATGCATGCATGCACACATGAATTAATCTACATTTCTATGTCCATCTAGTTATTGAGAGATTGATTTAAAATCATAATTTTCATGGATAGCTTTAATTCAAAGTCAGTAGAAAACAGTTTATTTTTACCTCTCCATATTACCTCCACACATTTGTAACTCCTTTTTCTTTCCAGGAGAAATGTGGCTTTTCTTATCTTCAATCATTTTAATTCATTTTTACTCCCTCCCATAGAACCAATTGCTGAGTCACATTAGAGATGTGCCATCCATATTTTCTGTTCTGACCAAGGAGGTTAAAGAGAGAAGGGGAGAAAGGGGGGTGGAGGAAGAGAGGGAAAGCGGGAGAGAGAAACATTATTCCCCACTAGAAGGCATCCAATATTGAGTTTGCATAAATGCCCAATTATATTTATTCAATCAAGAAATAAACACTTTTACATATAAAAATATATACAAAATGTTATAAACATCCATCATTTCTCTGATGATTCCATCTGTAACAACTATATTTGTACAATAATTCCATTAAATGACAGTTTTTTATCTGTATAGCAGGTACTTAATAAATATTTACTAAATAAGTAATAGGATTAAAGTTTTGATTTATATGTTTATACTTTATTTTTTACCACTTGCCCTACTTGTTTCCAGTTTTCTTTATAAATAACAGTTTCATATTCCAATGAATTACAATAATTTTATTAAAAGCAATGCATGTTTTTAGAGTAGTATTTCATGGACTGCTAGTCATAATGCCTGGCTATTATGAAACAGGGCATCTCTTAAAACACTAAAAAAACTGGGAAAATTACAGATTAGTCTAGAAAATAACATGTATAAATAGTCAAGATAAGTAATTGCAACCATATGCTAAACATGCCTCCATAGCAAGTACTAAACTACTGGGCATTGTAGTTATACACCCTCTATAGGGTAGCTATTATAGGGATTATTTAAAGATGAAGAAAATGCAGATAGAGATCTAATAACTTATGGAAGGTCACCCAGCAACTGAGGGACTGGAGCTGAACTCAAACAAAGAAACATCTAACTCCAAAACCTGTGCCCTCAATACTCCCTTTAAAGTAATAAGGACCACAGAGCCAAATACTATTCATCAGACTGTGACAGGTAAGATCTTATCTGCATCTCCTTTTGGGCTCCAATCTCTACCATAATTAAAAAACTTTCCCTCTTTCAAGACATGCACTGGGAAAATTGCTAGGCAAGCTTCAGGCAGGAAAACATAATTTAGATTATAAATTTAAACATGGACGCAAGATTGATTGGTAAGTCATACAAAGGAAAGCATTTGGACAGAAAAGGGTCATGTATTTGGAACCTGATTGGAAGTACAAGGAACTAAGTGCTCTTGGCCCAGTTCTATCGCTCTTCTCATTTAAACTTGACACCTCAACCACACAATTATAAAAATCAGGCTGGTATGGCTTTCATTTATTTATTTCTGTAATGAAAGAGAGAGCATAAAAGAGAAAGGCAGAGGGAAAGAGAGATAATGATTCTAATAGAAATATAAGAACTATGATCTATCCTCTCAGGACCCCTTTATGTTCAAATGGACCAAACCCTTTCCAACTTTAAGGCCGTGAATGTGCTGAGCATGATCATCTCCGTTTTATCTTCTGGCTCCCAGAAATACTATTTCTACAGGTGAGCCTTCTCTGCAAAACCTATCAAAGTATACTCCCCTCCCTGTTGCTTTATACCTGAGAGTAAAACAGAAGACATTGCATTGCTTTATTTAGAGTAATTATTGTATTCTATAGTGTTTGTGTGTGTGTGTGTGTGTGTGTGTGTGTGTGTGTTCATTACAGATATACAGTTGCTCTCATATGTTTTAGAATTAGATATTTAATTCCTAAATTAAATATCTCACAGTTCCATGAGATAGCTAGCCAGCTAAAGATATATAATAGATATGTGATATACTAATTAATTATTGAAATAATAAATTATATCTATAAATTATTTGCCCCTATACAGTTTCAAAAAGTGGAAACATTGAGACTACTAGGTACACTATTTATATGAAAACATATTCTTTAAGTCTATGGACTAGGCATTATCTTTGGCTAGTAACAAAAATGCAAAACAACTAATTGGAATTTAAAAAATCAATTTCTGAGCTAATGTTATAAACTACTGCATCTAGATTTTTTTTCTTTCTGATGTATTTATCATTTTTTAATATTTTAACTGGAAATGTTTATAATAAAATCATATGCTAAAAGAAAATTAATCTATCTTAGGTCATGTCCTTTGTAACTTCCTGGTTGCAAAGGCTGTGACTTCAACTGACGACTTCATGGTATTAGTCTAAGAAATTTCTGAGACTATTGAATACTGAAAACAAACCGAGGGTTGAAGGGGGAGGGGAAGGGGGGAAAAGAGGGGGTGGTCATTGAGGAGGGCACTTGTGGGAAAGAGCACTGGGTGTTATATGGAAACTAATTCAACAACAAACTATTTAAAAACATAAATTTCATCATTAGGCAATGTCCTCCTTTTATCTGGACTTATTGTTAACAAGATCTCTAAACATGAATACAAAAATAACTATGATATAGATGTTGATAATTTACCTAGAGAAACCATACGGTTTAGTTGCCCTGAAAATATAACCAAGGGAAAATGGTGTACCACCATAAAATTATTTCAAGAAAAATTCTATAAAACTCACATTAATCCCTTTGTTTAATCCACTAAAATTAAGATTAGGGAAAATAATGCTAACAATGATGTATCATAAAATGAAAAAAAGTCATATTTTCTCAAAATCAATTTAAAAATGTTCTAGTATTTATTTTCTCAAGCTTCTATGTCATTTTTCTGATTTTCTCGAAACTAAAAATCTGTTAGGAATTAATATGAAATTGAAAAATATATGTTATAAAAACATTTCTTGTAGAAAAAGATGTCAGATCTATACAGTCTAAGTTTGTTCATATAATCCACATGGTTCTAGTTTTCACTCTTTTCTACTTTGTGATATAAAAATATCTCAGATTCCACCAACAATTTTTAAATAATTGTTTTTGAAATTAGCATTTCCTATAGATGTGATTTCCCCTTAAAATTATTGTATCAATGAGGCTGATTTCAACTGCAAGTACTAGCAAACCATGATTGCACTAATTAAAACACTGAGAAAACTTATTGTCTCAAATTAAAAGATAGGCAGAGGTAAGTTAATTCAGCAGTATGCTAGCATTATCAAGGAGTCAGATCCTTTCTATTTGTCTTTATGCCAACCTCCTATGTTGGCTTCATCCAAAAACATGTTCCATTCATGGTTACAAAATGGTTACAATGAACCATGGGCCTACTTCACTCAAGGCCTCATATTTATTACACAAATCATCCAGACAAGAATCTCTACATCCACATGGCATTGACTGAATCTCATTCCGTAAGTGGTCCTAAACTAATCACCGGGAAGAGAAATATAATTACATGATTAGAATAGATTCATCAGGATTCACCCCTGAAAGGAGAGGCTCACAATCCATCAGAATTTAGCTCGGAAAGAAGGTCACAATTCATCAGGATTTAGCACTAAGAGAAGGGCAAGGTCACAGACTAGCCAGATAGACATTTGAAAAAAATTATAGGCCTCTGTATACAAGAACTAATAGAGGAGATGGTAACATCCACCTGGTTCAGTGACTCTTAAGTGAATACTTATAATTAAAAAAGAAACTGGATAAATCCTATATTCTGAGAAAACTGAAATATTTGCTAGAAGTTGGTGACAATGTTGTTAAATGAGATCACACTGCTTTCCAGCCTGTTTTCTATTTGCTACTTTTGTCCCTCTGGATTTCTCCTGCTGGCAAGAGCCTTTTAAGCTGCACCCTGGAGGAGGTAAGAATCGTCTTCCATCTTCATTAATATGCAGTATGTATTTGAATAGTTTTGTTCTTCGTGTGTTTTTACTGATATTTACACTCAGTTCATTATGAACTTTTATAGGTGAGAATGTATGATTTACAATATTTACTGTGGCTCCATAATGGTTTTATTATGCAGGCCTGGTTAAGGTTGTAAAACTATAGCACTGCGTCACCTTGAGAGCTGCTTGCTGCTGCGGAGTCTTTCATTAAAATTTTCCGTGGCCATGGAAGTTAGCTCCAGTGACACGATTCCCCCGCAGAACAAGATGCTTGGGTGTGCAACTCATAGCAGATGAGATGGTCCAATCCTCCTTTTTCCAATGTTGGATGTAGTGGTTTCTGAAACCAGATCTGAAACATCAGAGTTATTTTTTCTGAATGTCACACTAGCACATTTGTCCAACTACAATGAGAAATCCCTTAACAATGAAGATATGCTTTATTCCAATGACATTTCAGGAAATGAAATTCAAATTTTCTGGCAGTGAGCTGTATTTTTTGGGAGTCAGTCTCTTCCAAATTTTCTTGCAGCACATAAAAAAGGTCAACTGTGGATAAAACTGGATAGCAGTAATTTATCATACTTCTCACTCTGCAAATCTCCTAATGGTTAGCATAATCATAATTTCATCTTGAATCTTTGTCCCCTTCTTTGTTCTCAATCTTTCTATGCTAAGTTACCCTCAATAATAACAAAGAAAAATTGCTATAAAAGGGAGTATATTTATTGCAATCTTTTTGGTATTCAGTTTCACATATTTTGCAAAACAATACCATAAAAACATAGGAAACGAGAAACAAGAGTTCTCATAGAGACAGATATTCCCAAATTGTTAAATATATTTCTAAAAGATCTTGTAGTTCAAAATTAGAAAGCTATACATATCCTGAAACTCCAAAAAATAAACTTCTCCCCTTCTTAGCCACAAGATAATAATATATTTTATCCATATTGTCTGAATTCTGATCTACTCTATCTATATTGAACTCTGGACAATAATTTATCTCTGATTCTATAAAACATCAAAATATGCACAAAAATGCATGCTTCCCCTTCCATTTAGCTTTTTTTGCAATGGCTAATATTGGCTTAGTTGATTTTCAGTTTGGGTCTGCAACTATTTACTGAGGGGATACACAGGGCAATATGTGGTGCTAGGTATTCTGGGATATATTAAAATGAGTTAAGACAAGACATTTATGACCCAAGAAGGAAAATAAAAATAGACACATATGATTTATTTAAGTCTACCAAGGCAGCCTTTAACAAGTGACGTAAATTGTCAATGGGGTGAAGATCTCATCTCTACCACTCACTAAATGAATAATTACATGAAACACTTTGTCACTGTTTAATGGATCAAAGCATTGGTTTGGTTAGCATTGGAGAGGGAGGTCTGGCAAGATTCTTTTAAAGCTAGGAAATGAGGAAGATAAGATAGTTCTTTGAAAATTAAATCTTAGTATCAACCCAAGGGAGGAAAGAGATTGCTTGGGCAATAGAACCCCACTGAAAATACTAGTATATAACTGAAGGATTTATTTTTTCAAAAGAAAAAAACATGAAAAGAGTCAGAAACACCTGAGTTTAGTGCTTAATTTAGTCATTGGCTAACCGTGTGAATGTATTAGATGGAAGCTTGACTACTTCCCCATAGAAACTTGAATGCTTCTCATTCTAATGACAGGTTATCACAAGGACAGTGCTAAATATAAATCATGGGGGTCATTAAATACTAATTCCCATATATTAACAAAACAGTCCATACTATTAGATGCCTATCGCTAGCAAATGTAACCTGATGCCATTAAACATTCAACATAACCAATTCCTTTGAGTTTTGACTCAATAAGTAATTTTAATTCCTATAAAGACTTACTTTCAAAGAAGTATTATTATCAAGGTTTTAGTATTCCCTATTATTGCTATGTTCTTGAATTTTCACAGAAAATTAAGAACATTGCTTCTTATTGACTAATGTGCATCTTCCATCTTGGCCTTTGGTGACACAAATATGTTGATCCATATAATATGTTTCATCCTGATGTTTATCTCAGTCTCATCAGTTTTTTAGTAAAGTATGACTCAACCACTTAGTGCCAAATTTTTCCTGCACACCAACTAAGTTTTGTCTGGACTTTTGAAGAACCACATTCTATCAGCATTTCCTAGGACCAAATGACTACCATTCGTAGATGCACTTCACTCTCCACTGATCTCCCCAATTAGCAAGCTCCTGAGTTTCTGGTTAGTTGGCCACACCAATTTTCACTTGTATCAGTTACAAAAGGCCATAGGTCATTCCTAGACTTAGTCTAGGAAGTAAGTGACCTAGTTATATCAATAAAAATATTAAAGGCAGACAATTTCTTCAACCATTACTAATACAAATATCTGCAAGATATACCCTATTAGGATCTTTGTATACCTTCATTTGTTGCAACATATTTATCATTCATTCCAGATGTGTATGTAATTTATAATCACTGAGAATTTGATTACCTGTAAGCCGATTTAAGCCCTAATCCCCAAGGTGACTGTATTTGGAGAAAAGACCTTTAAGCAGATTACTCAAGCAGGTCATAAAGGTTAAATGAGAACACAAGGGTGACATCTTAATCTGATAGAATTGGTAGCCTTGACAGAGGAGACACTAGAGATTTCTCTCTCATTCTCTCTGCATACTTACCTACCCGGAGAAAGGCCATGTAAGGACACTGTGAGACTGTGTCATCTGCAAGCCAAGGAGAGGAATTTCACAGAAACCATTCTGCTGTCACTTTGATCTTTGAGTTTCAGAACTGAGAGAAAATATATTTCTATGAGAAAATAATGAATCCACCTAGTCTATGATGTTTCATTATGGGAGCCTCAGTAGATTAATAGTCTCTAGGGAAACTGATAAGTGAATATTCTTCCAAGGTTTGGCTGGCTCATGAACTTTTAATCTGAGATAAATCTGTAATATTGTTTTCTTGAGGAAAAAAAAATCATGGTGACCATGCTGGATTTCCAACAAACACACTTCTAAAATATTATAAAATAAAATTATTAAGATATTCTTTGAAAATACTCAAATTTATTGTAATGTAAAACCAGTAGGAATTTAAATCTCACTGTCACCTTCATAATAATTACTTAAAATTTATAATTTAATGGCAACAAGTTTCTAATAACCACATTCTCAGAAATATTATGGTCATTTTTAGCCAAGTATCTTGATTCATATTATATTCTATGTCACTATCTGAAATTATTTGTTTTTAACCTTTATGGAAGTATTTGTAAAACTTCTCCAGATGATTCTAACTGTGCTTATAGTTGAAAACCAATGATTTATTCTCAGGTTGGCCCTGGAATAAGAAAAGATTTTGAAGATAGTTGATCTCATTTTTTCTTACTTTTCTTCTATCCATCATCTCTTTTTTCTTCCTTCCTACTATCCTTACTTGCTTCCTTCCTACTTTCCTTCCTTCTTTTCTTCCTTCCTTCCCACATTCCTTCCTTCTTTTCTTTATTCCTGTCCTTTTTTTCTTTTCTTACTAAGGTTTTGTGTAGAGTGAAGTTAACAACACAAGACTGAAGATTATTCCAGACTCTTCAAAAGAACACTCCATTGGTCCCAAGATTTGGGAAGCAGTGAGAAGCCAAGATTTGCAAGAATATAACAACATCCCTCTTCCATCCCCTCTTTTTTCTATATGGTTGGTCTTTTATATTTTTATGTTGAATAGGAACATTTCGTTGGTCAAAATCTGAATTCTCGGGGCACCTGGGTGGCTCAGTCGGTTAAGCCTCCGGCTTCGGTTCAGGTCAGATCTCACGTTCGTGGATTCAAGCCCTGCATCAGGCTCTGTGCTGACGACTAGCTCAGAGCCTGGAGCCTGCTTCCGGTTCTGTGTCTCCTTCTCTCTCTGCCCCTTCCCCTCTCATGCTCTGTCTCTCTCTGTATCAAAAATAAATAAAAACATTTAAAAAAATTTTTTAAAAATCTGAATTCTCTCTGTTACTTATAGTAAATATCTATGATTTGAGTCTTTAGGCAGGTTCTAGATAGAAAAACAAATCAGAGTTTAAAAAAAGAAAAAAAAATTTCTCTGGAAAATAAATCCCTACTTTTCTAATATATTGTCTAAATATGGACTCAAAAAGTCAACTCTCAGCCTCATAGGTGATATAGCAATTTATTCTGACTGGAATCACCTTGTCCTTCCCCGAAGTGATAAGCTCAACATCTAGCCCTAATAATAGAAAGCTGTAGGAAACTATTTTATGTGACAAAGTGAAATGTAAATCACATTATTATTTTCAAATATCGCTATGCCATTAATTGATCTCTATGCTTTCATTTCCTTGAATGTAAAACAGGATGATAGTAAACCTCATAAGATTGTACTAAAGTTTAAATAATGCAGTCCATAATCAGTCTCTTAAAAACATACTTGGTATATGATAAGCTTTCAATAAATGATATATCACTGTTATCATCATTATATATACAGTGAAAATTTAGTATATATCTATACAAAAAATCAATTTGACCACAATCATTTGGAGCACACACAATCTCATGAATTGGTAGAAAAAGTTATTCTGTCTATAAAAATAATACATTATTTTTCAAATCTATGTGAATTGCTTTGTCATATTTACAGTAGATGGATTAAAAAAGATATTTTATTAGCTTCCACTTATTTATGTTTGTTCTTTTTTTACATTAGAACTATTTTTACATAATAATCTTTATAATATCTGAGACAGTATTTAAAGCACAGGTTTATTTTCTCCTTGGTCTCATTTATCCTGTCCTTTCCACTATGTGTAACCTAGTAGCTGCTCCTAGGGCACTCAAACATGAGAAAAATGTCTTTATTGGACTATCTTCATACCCCATATGAAAACATACTGGAAGGAGATTTTTGGCTTTATAATACCCATTGTTCTAGTGCTCTGACTATTAACATTATTTGGGAAAAAATAATTCTATTCAAACTCTGCAATCCTCAAAAGCTTACATATGGATATTTAAGTCAAAACATTAATATATTGTATGTGTTAAAATTACTTTGCATAATTAAATAACTTATAATGTATTAGTCAATATTCGTTAAACAAAAACATCAAATGTATAACATAACTGAAGTAAATGTAGAATATTCTAATTAATCAAATCTGAATAATTTTATATACATTATCAGCTGAAATTCTATGCATTTAACAGTTTTTAACTGTTAAACTGTTAAAATATGCTTTTAACAGTTGTGATACATGAAATATGAAGTCAGACATTTTAATGCCTACTATGGAACATGACTTCTACTTTAAATACCACCATTTCAGGAACTAAAAATAAATGAGAAAATTGTACTTTATTTACTCTCATATTCATATATTTCCAGAATATATCACACTCTATATAAGGGTTTTAAACAAAAGTGTTATTTAAATTACTGAAAACGAACTGAGGGTTGAAGGGGGAGGGGGAGGGAGAGGGGAAAAGAGGTGGTGGTAATGGAGGAGGGCACGTGTGGGGAAGAGGGGTGTTGTATGGAAACCAGTTTGACAATAAACTTTTTTAAAAATAAAAATAAAGTAAGTATGCTCTTAAAAAAATTAACTTAAAATTACTATTGATCCAGGGGCACTTGGTTGGCCCAGTTGGTTATGAGTCTGACTTTAGCTCGAGTTATTATCTCCTGGTCTGTGAGTTCATGCCCCAAGTCGAGTTCTGTACTGACCACTCAGAGCTTGGAACCTGCTTCAGAATCCTCATCTCCCTCTCTCTCTCTCTCTGTCTCTGTTCTTCTCTCTCTCTCTGTCCTTCTCTCTCTCTCTCTCTCTCTCAAATAAATAAACATTAAAAAAATACAGTTGATCCAATAATTGCACCAATAATCAGATAAATATTTCCCAGCTACATGGCCAGTGACTAAAATACGTTCTCCTGGTTGAATTTCTATATGTGTTCCCATGGTTCACAATCCAGATGCCATTACTGAAGACCATCTAATAGTTCTAGACGATGAACTGAGAATAAAATTCACACTCCAGAACATTATTCCTCTGCCATCATGAGCATGACAGACCTGTGTTGTGAAGAACAAAAAAGACCACGCAGCCTAGCTGATGAGTCAATGGATGAAACAGCTGCCTGAGTCAGTGAGGTCTGCCTGCAGCTCTGAGCAGCCCCGTATCCTGGTTAATGCAGAGGCGGCCACTGGGATACACTCAATGATACCGAGAGCAGTTGTTAGCTTTATTTTTTCTCTGTCAGACAGGACAGCAACCCAGGTTGTTAGAGTAGGTAAAAAAATGAGTATAATCAGACTCCAAAGTGGTCAGTAATACAGCAATTAAATGAGGTGTTAGAGACTATCAATTGGACACATAATGCAGCCTCGTGGACTTTTGATATCCTCATTTTTAAGAGTATTTATTCTAACTGATGGATATTTTACGTGATGGATTTTTTGGATCAGATCTCAGGTTTTATGAAAATCAGTATTTTTCAATTAAATAGGCTGTTTTAAGTTCCTTAAAGCATGCCATGAACTTTAACTTTTTTTCTGTAATAAGGGGGGAATAGAAAAATAATATCTAAGTAATATCGAGGATGAATAAATGAGATTTTGTAAACTAAGCACTTAGAACCTGAAAGGTGCTCCTGTTTAAGAAGTTTCTCCCTTCTACCTAATTCCCAGTGTTAGCTATGTTCACACACTTGCCAAACTACATGTGGTGCTTCTGAGCAAGCAGGTCCTGATGGGGTTCAGAATGAGGCCCCCTCCCCCAAAATGTGCCACTTTGGCATGTGTATTATTTTGAGCTGAAGACAAGACCCAGAAGACTCAAGGCTTTTATCTCCCTTTTAACTGGCTCTAAAAATTTAGACAGAGTGCCTGGTCCAAGAATAGAATTATCACTAGAGATTACGGCAGAGTATGGACTAAGTGTGATAGATAAGCTGTAGGGAGCTTGGTAGGAAGTGTTGATTCAAATCCCTCTTTATTTTTTAATATTTTTTAATTTTTAAAAATGTTTGTTTATTTTTGAGACAGAGCATGAGCGGGGAAGGGGTAGAGAGAGAGGGAGACACAGAATCTGAAGCAGGCTCCAGTCTCTGAGCTGTCAGCACAGAGCCTGACGCGGGGCTCCAACTTATGAACGGCTAGGTCATGACCTGAGCCGAAGTTGGACACTTAACCAACTGAGCCACCCGGGTGCCCCTGAAATTCCTCTTATGTGCCATGGTCTGTGTATGGCATAAGAAATTTGTTGACCCTTCATTTGCTCTTCCCATCTTCCTGTGACTTGTTACTTTTGAAGCCCCAGACCCCTACTCCCTTCTCCTCAGTTCAGGATGCCATATTAGCCTCCATTGCTTAATTGTTTTGAAGTCTCTCATGTCTTGTGGGGCTCTCATATACGTAAAATTAAACTCGTTTTTCTCTAGTTAATCCATCTGATGTCAATTAAATTAATAGATCAGTGAAAAAAAACCTAGAAGGGAAGAAAGAAAAAGTTCTTCTCCCCTACAGTACTATGGAAATTTCCGGGAGATAAATTGTCCTTTCCAGAGAAGCATCATCTAGCTAAAGTCTATGAAGACCATTTTAAAATGAATTTTAGTATTAAAAAAAACAAACAAACTGGTATCATAGCCTATTAACTCACAAGGTCCAGTTGATGAAGTCAGGAAGTGGCTCATGGTTTACAAGCATGAAAATATTTTGAAAACAGATGTTTTATACATTTTGCTTTATTTTAGTTATTGGTAAGATTAGATTTTATTTCGAGTTACACTTGGCAAATGCTAGTGTTTGTGATAGCATCTAGCTCTGAACTATTAAAATGTATCTATTCTATAAGCACCACACACTGGGACCTTCTGTCTTCATCCTGGGGTAGATTAGTGCTATGGCGGTGGGATGCAAAGGTTACACACCTTGTTTTACCTCCAGAAACAGTGATAAAACTTGTATCAAACTCCCACTGGCCAGGAAGCACGGTTTTAATCACTGTCTCCATTCTTTCACTTGCATAGTCCTCCCTCTAGCTGAATAGCAAAGTGCCTCTTTAGTCAAACCAAAAATAAGCAGATGTTTGTTTCTTCCCTAACACATTTTATCTCTCTTTAGGGACTATGGTCACCAGTGCTTCTACATCGCACCGCAAGCTATATTGTAAAGAAGAAGAAGGGGGAAAAAAAGCTCGCTATAGTGACAACAGAATTATTTAAATAAACCCTCGCTAGGGAAAAATTCCACTTCTGAGTTATAATACACTTAATATGTCACATAATATATTTCTTTGGCTAGGGATATCTGGGTGGCTCAGTTGGTTAAGTGTCCAATTCTTGCTTTCAGCTCAGGTCATGATCTCACAGTTTGTGGGATCACACCCTTGGTCAGGCTCTGGGCTGACAGCTTGGAGCCTGCTTAGGATTCTCTCCCTTTCTCTCTCTGCCCCTCCTCCACTCTTGCTTACTCTCCTGGCTCTCTAAAATAAAGAAATAAGCGTTCATAAATAAATAAATAATGTTTTGGCTACAAGGTTGGCAAATGTGTGTGTACAATAAGAGTAAGAATAGTTACAGAAGCAGCAGCCTGACAGGTTTAGGACAGTCTTTTTTTTTTTTTTTCTTTTCATTTTGCTAATAATAAAGTGAGGTGTTGTGAAACTTAATAAAGGATTTTAAGTGGAGCTTGGAGTCCAGCAGGGGGAGCCCTCATGCCCTACCTCATGTTATTTGCATTCCCACCAGGAAAAAGCCCATTTTACTACTCCAGTGGGAGGAAGAACAATTTCTCCTTCCCCAGCAACAACCTCAGCCACTGAGAAAATACGACAACTTTGCCAATGAGACACCGATACCACCCTGACCTCTCACTTTCCTCTAACAGACTTTCATTCAAAGCAGTTCCTCCCAACTTCCTCCTTTTCTCTATGAAATAACATTCCTTTGCTTTGAACTCTGGGCTCATCTATGGTTTGCATTGCTTCCATGTCCCAAATTGCACTTCTTCTGTTATTCCCAAATAGATTTTGTTGGTAAGATAACTAGTTGTTTTACTTTTTGTAAAAGTTTATTTATTATTTATTTTGAGTCAGAAAGAGAGCATACCAGTGAGGGGGAGGGACAGAGAGAGGAAATCCCAAACAGGCTCCATGTGTAGTCAGCTTGGAGCTTGACATGGGGCTTGAACTAAAGAACCCTGAGATCATGACTTGAGTGGAAACTAAGAGTCAGGTGCATAATCAACTGAGCCAACCAGGTGCCCCTAGTTGTTTTATTTTTAAGGTTGATAGTAGATTAATATGCTTCCTTATATTAAATATACTATACTATAATATACCATATAGTATACTAACTATACTGTAATATACTATAAAATATTTACTATAATACAATTTCTAAGGATTTATATTATCTTTTTAATGAAAAAACAATGAGAGAAATAATCAACAGGACTAATTAATAGGACATTAAGCCAATGACAGTATTTGGTAATCAAGTGGCATTTCATGGCTTAACACAATAAAATACCTTGACTTGTACATTTTTTCCTGTCTAAATCCTATTAATCTTAATAATATTCATTTTGTTCACCTTTCACACTTCAGAAAAGTACTTAAATTTTGTTTTTATGAGAAGTATGAGTCTTCCAAAGACCATATAAGATAGATAATACATACATAAGTTATCTTTGGTATTATCTTTTCTTTCTATGGAGAAATCAAGATTTTACTGATCCATTTAATTAAATTTATTCTAGCATATTCAATGTTTAATTATCAAAAAGACAACAGCATCATTTCCCTTCAATTATTTATTTGAGGAGAAGTAAATGATTGGAAAATTATGATGCAACTACATTATAAAAGCATGCTCTATACACTTAGTAGCTACTGCTATTTCACTGGCAACTTTTTTTAAATTTTCTTGTTTTTGTAACTCTTTGTAAAAATTCCCTCATAGTAGAGGTAGATGTTTCGATCATGGTGCCTATTCTCCTTGGCCAAAATTTGGGTTCATTTCTCAATGTAGGCTAGTCTTAGTGTTTCTGGAATATTGATTGTTTCAAAAGGGTACATAAATCAAGTAGAACCAAACAGCATCTTTGGAAGAGTTAAATAAGTCAGGAGTAAGAGTGTGTGTGTGTTTGTGTGTGTGTCCTCCTAAAATTTCTATGATTGCAAGAATGGAATAAAATGAATGCAATACTTTTGGCATCCACTTTCAACATCGTACAGAAAAAAATCTTATAATAAAGACAATGTCCATCAAGAAACAGAACTAGTAAGTAAAAGAAAGAGAAAAAGAGAGTGAAGGCATTCATGAATGAATAAGATAGATGGAGATAGAGATAGGTTCAGAGGGAAAGAGAGAGAGAGAGTGAGAAAGAGAGAAAAAGAGAGAGCAAAAACTGTCAGTATCATTTGAATTTGAATTCCTGAATCCAAATGTAACTAAAGCCTGACTTCATGATATATTTCCCAATCACCAGAATCAGTAAATTCCATTTAAAACTTAATAAAAATAGCACCATTGAATGTTTATGTCACAGAATGTTAAAAGGAACCCTTTTAAGTTTGCCCTTGCAAGTTTTTGCAAAGGGCTTGGCAATAGAGGACTATGCTCTAAATCCTACAGCCTCCGTTGAGGTTCCCAGACAAGTTTGCCAACTTGCTAAGAGATGCTGTAACTCATTCAGGCTGCACTTACCATTTACCCTGAGGTTATGTGATAGAAGAAAATATCTATGTCTATATCTAGATAGATAGATGATAGATAGATAGATAATAGATTTTTTTTTCAACTAGAAAAGGCCAGAAGGGAGAATTTCTTTGGAAAGACTTATTCTCTGTGTTGTGTTTTCCCCAACCCCTTCTGCCCAAGAATAGGAGGAGAGAGTACTTCACTCTCATTCAGTCGAAGAGATGGGAACTAAATAAAAATCACTTGAAGAGCTTTAAAAGGTTCCCCTAGAAAAAGAGGGAGATTCTTAGGACTGGGTTTCTCCTTTTCACCTACATAGATATGTCTAAATCCTAGAGATTTTGGCTGGAGTTGCTTTGTCTCTTTGTTGGTGGCATGAAAAGAAAGGAAGTCTTGTGTATGACTGACTTCCAGTGTCGGCAGGACAATGACATAAGTATTTCTCCTGAGTCAGGTGGATTCTGCCAAAACCAGATGGGATGACCTTGAGAGATCGCCTGCCCACAAAGACAACAGAAAGACCCAAGGGAATGAAGTGACCACAGTGAAGAAATAACTTCCTACAGCCACAGGGCTGAAGGGAAAGCCTTGAGCGGCTGGCAGCAGGACACATCTACATCCGTGGAACTGTTCATAAAGAGTCCTATTGCGGTTTCCAAACAACCCGCAAGAGAATGAATTGGCCTTTAAAATCTGCCTCACCCAGATTGTGCTAACAAAAGTTATGAGGGGACCCATGAAGAACTTTGTTTTTCTTCTTTCCTATAGCTCCAACTTGGGAGGAACCAAATAAAGCCCTAAGGGTGGGGAAGAAGGAATGGAAGTCCATGAGTAGACACTGGGAAGAAGTTCATGCCCACCCTCCTGACACAATTCTGCATTCAAATCTTCTGGATGTTCATGTCTTGGGAGAAGGAGAATCTTTAAATGTCATGACATTTTAAAGGAAGGGGACCTTATGATTAACACTGATTCCAGTTACACAAAGAGAAGGAAGATATCATATATGCATTTCTTCACTAAATATTTATTAAATACCTCCTAGATTCCAGGCATTGTTCTTGATGGTGGATAAAACAGTAGACAAGTGGAATGTTGTTGCTGTCATGGGGTTTACATTCCATTGCAAGAGACAGAAACAAATAAAAGGACACCATGAGGAAGGCTACTTTTGCTTAACATTACAAAGAAATTAAGCAGGGTAAAGAGGATCAAGAGTGACTGATGATGGGGTAAGATTTTCTAGTCTGGAATGGGCTCTCTAAAGAACTAAGGAAAAGAAAGTAGATCCTACTTTTAATCCAATCACAATGTTTCTAAGAAGCATAAACAATGTTTCCAACAGATAACAATACATAATCTAACAGGACACCGACAAAACCAAATCTCAGGTACAAGATTGAACACCTTTCCTACCTCTGAGTAGTTGCTGCTTTATTGCCTGGATCAAGTCTTGCCTTGCCTTATTCTTTTCTCCTGCCGTACAAAGTGATTTAGACTTCTATTTCTAGAAAAGGCAGAATGCCTATGATCCAGGACCATAAATAAGAAAAGAAAGAGGGTTAGGAGATGGTGTTAGAAAGGTAGTCAGATTATTAGGACGTGCGGACAAAGGAGCCTGAACTTTGTTTGATGTGGATTGAAGTCCTTTGGAAAATCTTAAGCAGAGAAATAAAACAATCTAACTCTAAAAGATTACTCCCATTACTGTGTATAAAAGAGATTGATGAGATGTACCACAGGGTGGTGATGACAATAACAGCAGCAATGAAACCAATTAGACCATTTTTCAATGTCTAAGTAGGAAATAATAGTGGTTATGCCCAGTTATAGAGGTAAAAATGGTCACAACTGGTGGATTATGGATAAATTTTAAAGGTATGGCCAAGAAAACTGTCTCAGGAATTTTATGTAAAGGTGAAGAAAAGGGAGAAATTATCAAAGACTTTTGGATTTTTGCTTCAACAAGTGAGGTAAGGGTGGTATTTTGGACAGTCATGGGAAAAAGTGGGACAACCAGATTTACTAGGAAAGTAAAGATTTATCTCTTGATGTGTGAATAGGTTGAGTAGATATTTGGATATTAAAGTGTGAAACTGACAGCTATATGATGTTTGGACCCAATCAACCTAAAAATGGTACAGTTATTTCCATGATCCTATGATGCCACATATGTGTGTGTGTGTGTGTGTGTGTGTGTATGTGTTTAATCACTGCACTATGGCTATGCCGATTATGTAATGTAAGCCACTGTTGAAGGAAATGCAAAAACAGTATTCAAAGTCATCCTGAGTAACACAGTAATAACTTGAAAACCCCATAAGGATCTAATATGAGCAGTAGCATAATTTTATACAAGTTATTTGGTTAAAAAATCTGTAACTAGTAGGAGTGTCTGGGTGGCACAGTTGTTTAAGCATCAGACTCTTGATATCAGCTCCCTTCATTATCCCAGGATTGTAGGATCCAGGCCCTCATCGGGCTCTGTCCTGACAGCATGGAGTTTGCTTGGGATCCTCCCCCACTCATGAGCACACGTGCATGCATGCTCTCTCTCTGTCTTTAAATAAATAAATACATAATTTTAAAAAGAAATGTATAACTAGTATAAAAACTGGCCCTTTCCCTTGAAAAAGTCATGAGTTTTATTAACATTGCTTGTGGAATTGGCTTGCTATATGCAAGAAGAAAACTAAAGAAAAATAGAAAATGAGTGAAATAAAAAAAGGCCAAAAGAGAGACAAAGAACAGAGAATAGAGAGGAAAAATAAAAAATAGAGTGAGGGGAGAAGGGGAAAACGAAAAGGAGAAGAGTGATCAATAAGCCAGGGTGACCATAGGAAGGGTCGCAGTTTGTGGGTGTAAGATTAGAAAGTTGCAGGAAGAAGGTTATTGACTTGAAAGGAATGTTGTGACAACAGAGGTGGATGCATGTGGCTCCTTGTCTTCAGGAGATGTGTGCGTGTGTGTGTTCTGTGTAGTCCCGCTCTGTTCAGTTCAACTGAGCGATTTTCTGCCCTCAACTAATGTTTCTCTATGACAAAATTATAACTGAGCAAATGTACTAAGATTGTTTCCTACTACGAAAATTGCATTAAACACATTTCCATTTTCAAAACAAGCATTAATGGCACACTGACTACATTTCAAACCAAGCAGCTAGATAACAATGATAACAATAGTCATACTTATTCTACTATGACTACTATTGTTATGAGTATTTGGTACTTAACAATATGTCAAACATAATTCTACAGTTTTTAGGCATATTAACTTATTTAATCCTCACAAAACGTTCAGAGAAGAAAATATTTCAAGAAGAAAGACGTGGACAGAAATTGCTCTTTGGACTTTGTGTGATAGAGCCTGTTAGTAACTAGTTACAGCAACTAATACTAACTAGTTAGTAGATGAAGGTGATGTCAGAGAAAATTGGTTAAGATCCCTTTGGGAATATAGTTTTCTAATTTCAGCTCTAATCCACAAGATTACAGGCTCAGTCTTCTTTCAATCAAGGTTGTTATATACAGTTTGCCTCAACTTTGGGAGAAATTTTACTACCAAGTGGAAAACAAGATCAATGTTCTGATGACTGAGTATTGCTGAACCACAAAATTAACTATCCCTGAATCTTGCCTGCAGCAAATATTAAAGTTTGACCTACCCAACTCCAATTCTAGAGGCTCTAGGTTATGGATGGATGGATAGATGGGTGGGTGAATGGATGGATAGATGGATTATCTATCCATATTTAGGTGTATATAAATGTGTGTGTATTACATATGTATGTATTTCATCTCTTTCTCTCTATGTCCCATATTCTCTTAAAACTTGCATTCCACATAGGACTGACATTATGAAGTTGATATATTCACTTATAAATTACAAGTTCATAAATCTGGTAAAATCTGGATTTTCAACAGCTTCTGATAGTTTCTGCTCATATGAAGAATCAGTGCAGAAAATGAAGAATGAAGGGTATAAGATACCATATGGCAGGCAAAAAACAATCACTCCTTGAGGAGACTGAAAGAAAAGCCTAGACTTTGGATACGTTCCATGTCTCTATAATGACAGCAAGAAACTGAGAATTTTCAGGAAAGAAGGTGATGATATATAGACAATAAAACCTTCTTTGGAAAAGGAAACTTGTGAGAATGGAATGTCACAAGAATCTCCCAGAATGCAGGGGAAACAATGGAAGAAGGCTAAGCCACCAGGCCGCAGACTGGGGTGGGGGGTGGGGCTGGGAGGGACCTCAAGACCCACCCAACTTCCTGCCACAGAACCCCCCCTGCTTACATCCCACACGGTGGTGTCCATACTGGGTTCTCTCCACCTCTCTGCCAGCCTTCTGACTTCACCATAGCTACCTTGAACAGTCTTTAATTAACAATGACTTTAAATCATTCAAAAGTCCTATTGGGAGCATCTGAATGGGTGATCTTGAGGTAATTATTCTTCAGAGATTGTCACATGTTTGACAAAATTCTTTTCCTTTTCCTCAGTATTTCCCAGCCTGCCTACCATAGATGTGGCCATGTCCCCGAGATCTGGCTAATGGCACATGAATGTGGACTGAAGTGATTTCTACCACTTCTCATCTTACCTCATCAGTACTACTCATGTGATCTATTCTCTTGCTTCTCCTCTCCTGTCTGTAAAGTGCCAGTGCATGAGAGCCTCAGAAGCCACAGTTACAAGGACAGAGCTTCTGTCATTCTATCTTTGAATAAGCTTATGTCATAAAGTTGAAAATCAACAGGCAGCCATATACCAACACTCACTGGCTTTGCAAGCAATTTGGCATCTCCTTACTGGAATGGTTATTAATAGTACCAATACTGGTGTCCATTAACATGCCCTATTACAGGAGCATTTATTGAAGGCTAACTACTGGGCACATTGATTAGTGTTTTATAGGTTTTCTCTCATTTAATCTTATCTAATGCATGGTTTTCAGAGAAAATAATAAAATGATGAGAAGGCAATTTTGTATTTGCATGACAAGTCTTTCACCTCTGATAGAGGTATCTGGTGTGATTTTAATAAATTGCATTTCGTTGCAAGATCAAGGAAACCTCAAATCCATCATTTTCCTTTTTAAAGGCAAGCTGCTAGAGAAAGAACCACACACAAAAGAGCAATGAGAAGCGGAAAATACAAGTACAACTTTGTTATTAACTGGTGTAGTGTCTCTTTCGACGTGCTAGCCTCTTTGGCAAACCCTTTAATAGGCCCCAAGTCTCTTACTTGGCAGCAGAGTAGTGCTATACCCATGTGTTTGAATGTTTAATGCAATATAACTCCAACTACTACTAAATGTGGCTAATTTACTGTCCTGAAATTCTCTAAAATAGGTCCCTCTTGGATTATAGCAAGCAAGACAGAGGGGTGGGCAGAAGGAGAGCTTTCCCTCTCCTCCAAAATGTAATAAGCTTTTTAAAAATAACTCCCATTTCCAACGCTCACTCTTTGAAATTAACCTCGCTTTTACAATTCCTTTCTTTTACTTTCCCTACTCTCTAATTACAACCCAACTGGTTCATTATCATTGTGACCTATAGCCCCTTGACCTGGTCCCTGTTCTCCTAGGCCAGCATTTCTCAATATGTAATTAGAGCAAAATTTCTCATGATTAGAGTGATATTTCTCAATACATAATTCAGAGCACCTGTGCCAGAATCACCTGGGGGTACTCATTACAATGCAGAATCCTGGCTATACCTCAGACCTACTGTATTAGCAAATTCATGATGGAGCAGGGGAAATTTTATCAATAACTGTGAGTTAGATTCATACCTGAAATGAAGCGTGAGAATATGAGACTCAAAAGCTCAGGCCATTTCAAGCCATGGCCTGTAATGTGCCTCATTCTGCCTCTAAATTATACAAATAAGAAGCTTTTTAAAGAATGCATTCACTATAGCTCAGAAGGCCACAGTTCTGGCTAATCGGCAGCCCTGGAATGTCCCCATTTTCGATCTCCACTCCTTTCTCTCAAGTTATCTGGTATTGCTGGAAATTACCAAAAACTATGCTAATACAATCAATTGAAAATAATTGCTTTCTAACTGTGGCTTGTCTCTTCATGTCACCTGTCAATTTCCTACTTCTTGTCTCTCACAATCTCCCAAAATGTCTCTCCCCATCCTCACCTCAAACCTTCATGTCCATCCCTAGTGCACCTGTACTCTTATACAAAATCAGTTACCAACAGAGTTTTATGAAGGCATTAGCCTTCCTCTGCAACTCATTGTATCTTTGCTGAACACCTGCTTTCTGTTTACTCACAAATTTGAGAAACAAATCCCCTTCTTTCAGTCCATGTCAAAGCCAATTCTACCTTTTCCCATAGTTATCCTTCCCTTTAAATGGATGCTTCCCTCATCCCATCCTCATCTTTCATGATACGTTGAGTTTTCTTACCCAAAAGAAATTTTTCTAGCCATTCCTTTTGGATGTGTCTCCTGCAAACTAGTCCACTACATCCCGTTCATCACCAAATATTGGAATAGAACAGTTTGCCCTCATTGTCTCACTTTTTTCCTTCACTTACTTTTAAAACTTTGCAGTGTTTCCTCCAGATATCAGAGCATTACTCGCTTAAAGGAAACAGTAATCTCCTGATGGTAACATTCAACAGTAGCTTCATTCTCCAAATTCTTTGTGGTATTTGATGCTCCTGCAGCACCTTCTCTCTTTAAACTCTTTAGTCCTTTGATCTCATATGTGATGTGTCCCTGGTCCTTCTCTGTCAACTCTTTTCTCCTTCTTTAGTACATTCTCCCTTATTCCAAACATAAATGTTCCTGGCAACTCTGTCCTCAGCTCTCAGGCTGCCACTGAGGGAAGAAAGCAATAGGAATGCAGCAAGTCCAGTGTGTTATGTGTTCTGATGGAAATAAGCATGGGACACTGTGTGTCCTCACAACAGAATCATGGCCAAAGCTTTGGAGGGTTCTTTAACTGAACTTAAATGATGAACAGGAGCTAGAAACATCAAAAGCAGGAAGGCTTTCTGGCAGAGGAAAGGGAAATGAAAGATAGCACCTTGTAGGAAGACCAGACTGGTGTCTTTTAACAGTTTTGGTTAATTTTTACTCTTTTGAAAACTTCAAATGCGTTATCTTGAACCTTTTGTAAAAATGAGCTTCCTGTGGGAGAAAAAAAAAAAAAAGATGAAGGAAAAGAAGGAGAGGGAGGAAGAGGAGGTTAGGGAAGGACAATTATAAAACCAGTCCTGGTCTCTGACTCCAGAAAGCTGTGGAAGTGGTCTGAGGTAAGTCAAAGTTTCTGCACCTTGTTCATTACATTTTATATGGGATCAAATCTTAAGATACTGAATTTTTTCCTTGCTTTACTACATAGAAGGGGTATTAAAAGGTTTAAATGGTATTTATCAAAGTCAACCACTTTTCTCCCCCATATGGCGTGAGAGCTTATAAAAAATAAATTTCCAAAAACCTTCTCAAAGGTATTATTAGGTAAGGTTTCATTTGCTATTGAAATGACAAGCAGCAAATTCTCCATTTTCCCTTATTCTTTTTTTATCTCAGGTAAAATAAGTGGAAAACATCATCATTGATGGAAAAATGGTTTGACACACTCTTCCTTCTTGTCTCTCTGTCAGCATTTTAATACCATTCAGACTGAGTTCAAGAGGGTCACTTCTTAATAAACGTTGGAACATGCAAAGGCTTTTATAAAGAAAACTAAACCTTTCTACCTTTTGTCTGTTTGCTGGTGTTGTACGGAGTGTTCTTTTCCCTTCCTGCACTGATCATGTTATTTCCTTTTATTTTTCCAAGCCCAACCTCACCACATACTAATGCATCAAGCTTATTTCCCATCATGTAATACCTTGCACTATTTAAGTGTTTGTTTACAAAGGCCTTGCCTTAAAATAGAGCAGGGGAAGAAGAAAGTGCAAAAGGCCAATTCTATTCCCTAATATCATTAATGGGAAGATTTATTGTCCCTGAAAGTAGTGCATTGCTGACAATAGCTTTGGGAAAGCCACATCTGTTTATACTAATGCTTAAGGAGCAGGGTATGTGACAGGGAATGAAAATATGCCATTTGATTTGCAGCTATTACCTGACTTCAAAGACAATGGATAGGCACATAAATAAAGACAAACCATTATTACAGTGTGGCAACTGGACCTCATTTCAAAAAGCTGAAGCCCAGGTTTAAGCAGACTGCAGAATTACTACACCACAATAAACAATATTTCAATACCTTCTCTTAAGGATAGATATCTCATTTTCATAATTTTTTTTTCTAAAGAAACCTTTTAGGGGTGGCTTTTAAAAGTTGTTTTTAATGTGAATTTCCTTTTATCATTTTATAAAAATCAAATCAAATGGCTCCCCTCTCAAGACAGTTTTACTTTCTAAGTCACTTATTGGTATGTGAAATAACAATGTTTTTAAAAATTACTCCATTTTGGAAAACAAAAGGTACGTTATGGGGAGTGCAGAATATAAGACTTCCCTGAATATTGATTGAGGTAAAAGAAAGTCTTCGGGAAGTTTAAGATTGGTTTTCCTAGAACATCTAGTAATTTCAAGAAAAAAATACGGAGTCTTAGGAAAATTCTAAGATTCTAAGTACAACACAGGTTTGGAGATGAGGTCTAATTCTGAGAATATACAATTGTCAAAACCAACATGTGTCATTCTCACTTAATTCCACACTGGAACTAGCCAGGATCTATAAATATGCCTTAATGGCAGAGTGCTCTGGATATAACACAGATAGGATATTTATAAAGTGATACCTTTTAGTCACTCAATTTATTCACATTCAATCATTTACATTGCTCAAAATAACTGTTATGCATTTTTTGGAATAGAAACAATATTAAAATTCTAGGCGTTTTAAACAAAATAAGACAAGTCCATTTATGAAGTTATTTCCATCAGTTTATACCCACAGAGACAGCGGACAGATCAGTCGCCAAATGATCACTTAAATACTTGTGTTTGATAATATATAAGGTACATGGATGGATAAGACACGGCCACTCCAAAATGAAGATCATTTATATAAGATAAGGAAAACAGAAATTCTAACAAGGAAACTTAAGCAAATGGAATGTGAGCTCTGTGCAGGTTAAACTGCGTGGGAGCAGAACAGAGCATTTGATTCTGCCCCAACAGCCTAAAGAATTCCAGACCTTAGAAGATGAGTAATTTGTAAGTCACTGAGGACAATAGAAAGAATTCAAAACAGAGATAATATACAGAATGAAGAAATGGGCATAATATTGCATGGCATATTCTAGAAAATCTTGAGCCATTATTTTGAGGAGTAGTTACACTGTATAAAAGACAGGGAGGTTTTTATCTTGATGAAGTTCCAAGGGTTCAGTTTTGCTTTAATTTCCCTTGCCTTTGAGGATGTGTCAAGTAGGAGATTGCTGCGGTGGAGGTCTAGGAGGTTTTTCCCTACTTTCTCCTCGAGGGTTTTGATGGTTTCCTGTCTCACATTCAAGTCCTTCAGCCATTTCGATCTTATTTTTGTGTACGGTGTAAGAAAGTGGTCTAGTTTCATTCTTCTACATGTTGCTGTCCAATTTT
Organism: Suricata suricatta; assembly: GCF_006229205.1. Classification (NCBI taxonomy): domain Eukaryota; kingdom Metazoa; phylum Chordata; class Mammalia; order Carnivora; family Herpestidae; genus Suricata; species Suricata suricatta. The sequence continues at coordinate 169,707,028 of NC_043700.1, forward strand.
CCCAGCACCACCTGCTAAAGAGGCAGTCTTTTTTCCATTGGATACTCTTTTTTCCATTGGATACTCTTTCCAGCTTTGTCAAAAATTAATTGACCGTACATTTGTGGGCCCAGCTCTGGGTTCTCTATTCTATTCCATTGGTCTATGTGTCTGTTTTTGTGCCAATACCATACTGTCTTGATGATGACAGCTTTGTAGTAGAGGCTAAAG
>NC_043700.1:169707337-169726776 GCF_006229205.1 Suricata suricatta
GTGTCATGCTGAGTGAAGTAAGCCAGGCAGAGAAGGACAGAAACCATATGTTTGCACTCATAGGTCTAGCAGGAAAACAAGAGAGACCTAATGGAGAACCAGGGGGAACGGAGGAGGGAGAGAGAGTTGGGGAGAGAGAGGGATGCAGAACTTGAGAGACTATTGAATGCTGAGAATGAACTGAGGGTTGGGGGGCAGGGGGAGGGGGGAAGACAGGTGGTGGTGATGGTGGAGGGCGCTTGAGGGGAAGAGCACTGGGTGTTGTATGGAAAACAATCTGACAATAAAATATTATGAAAAAAAAAGACAGGGAGGTGGCATACTCGTAAATAAATCTGGAAATACAAAAGTACACTCTTTTTAAACTATTAATATGTGTTTTGAGGAAACTGAGTTATAGTCTGAAATAACGTACACATAGACTTCACATTATCTATAGTTGATCAGAAAGGGGGCATTTAAATGTAAGAACACTGGCGTAAGTTTACACTTCTAGCCTACCGTGTGCTATGCATTAATGGGTATATCATTCATTATCATTTTCTGTCCACTACTCAAAAGGTTTTATTTCTCCCATTTCACAGCTCAGGAAATTGAGTCTTAGGAGAAGTATGCTTATTGCCCAGGACTGCTACACTCTGATAATAGACTAACAGCAAAGACAGAAAAGACTAGTGATTAGGAGCACAAACTTGGGCCAGACAACTTAGAGCCAAAACTCAGCACCCACACATGTAAGCCTTGCGACTTTTGGACAAGTGCGTAACATCTTTGCGACTCAGTTTCCCTATCCATAAATGGAAATAATAATAGAACCTTCTGCATGATGTTGTATGAGGTGTAGTATACTAAACATTTAGAATAATGCATGATAAAGGTTTGTTGCCATTGCAATTTTTATGAAGAAAAGAACAGGAATGGGATGCAGAAGAAGATGCAGAAGTATCTCTTCGAAGCAAAGTAAGATTTGAAAGTGACTACCTCCTCCCAATTGAAAATATAATTTCTGAAAATGACAAAGAACTTATTTAGCTTGTATATATGTTATCCCCACAAACTTCAAAAAGTAGCACCATTACATATCCCCATTTTATAGAGACATTTGAAATTCCCAGAAGTCAAGTAACTTGCACGAGTTTCCACAGTGACATTAACAAAATTAGAATCAAATAGTACTGCTTCCCCTTAACATCTGTACAGTTGCTACCGCTCTACCAGCCCGTGTCTATTTGAGAATGTCCTATGGCTACAGGTGCCAGGGGCAGGGCGGGCAAGAAGACTTCACCAGGCAGGTTGCAAGTAAATTAAGTTTTAAAGGGTAAATAAAAACTGAAATGCAGTCCTAAGCAAGAAGGGACTTGCCAGAGAGAGGCTATAAATAACAAATACATTCAGGGAACAGAGAGCCCAATTTCGTTGGTGATGCTCATGGTGCTTTTGAGGAATTAGAGGAAGAAGGAGGGGACCTGAGCAGATGCCAAACCTAGCATGGCTTTATGTGCCTTTCCATGGGTTAGATCTGTCTTTTCCTCTCAGTCCTATCAAGAGTCATTAAAACTTTATGAGCTGGGGTGCCTGGGTGGCTCAGTCAGTTGAATGTCCAACTTTGGCTCTGGTCATGATCTCAATAGTCCCTGAGTCCCAGCCCCACGTGGAGCTCTGGGCTGACAGCTCAGAGTCTGGAGCCTACTTTGGGTTCTGTGTCTCCCTCTCTCTGCTCCCCCCCCCATTCATGCTCTGTCTCTCTCTCTCTCCTTCAAAAATATATAAACATTAAACAATTTTTAAAAAACGTTATGAGTTTGGGAATGACATAATCAGATTTAGATATGTAAGAACTCATTCTGGATGTAGCATAGAAAGGATCTAACCATGCAGACGGAGATTGGTTGAGAAGCTGTTCAATGAATGAGGACACTGCCAAGAAAAATGGAAAGAGTAAGCATGCAGAAATATTTGTACCTACATGTTTCTTAATTTCCCCAGATGTCAGTGTCTCCCCCATATTCTTCATGGTCTCTGGCACCTTAGTCCTGCTTTACCCAAATGACCATTGTGTCCTAGTTAGGGCTTTCTTTTTTTTTTTTTTAATGTTTTAATTTATTTTAGAGAGAGAGAGAGACAGAGCATGAATGGGGGGGGGGAGCAGAGAGAGGGAGACACAGAACCCAAAGTAGGCTCCAGACTCTGAGCTGTCAGCCCAGAGCTCCACGTGGGGTTGGGACTCAGGGACTATTGAGATCATGACCTGAACCAAAGTCGGACACTTAAGTCAGTCCGAAGTCAGACTGAGCCACCCAGGCACCCCTTAGGCTGTGTTTCTGAATAAGAGCATAGTGTATTTCCTTTTTAAAATAGTTTTTGTTTTTAATTAGCTCAGCTTACTTATATCACTCTTCACTACTCAATATGATACTACTTTCAATTTACATGTTTACATTTTAGCAGATACATTCTCCAAGGTATTCCTCAGTTGAAAGGGTTATTCCTAAAGTGACAAGTTTAAGCATAGACTTCTCTCAGGGAGAGCCACCATGTGAAAGGTGTCTCAGATTCTTGACAGATCTCACACTTGAACTTGGACATATCCATCAAGAATGTTACATAGGTGCAAAATACACTGATTTTAAGAGATGTTCATCAAACAACATTAAACTTACATTGTGCCTTAATGGTGGACCATACTGCTTGTAGGTGAAACAATAATCTTACAAATTCTCTATTTATCATGCTCAGCTATGCCATTTTATTTAATTTTTAATTTAACATTAAATGTTTATAGAATCAGTGTTCACATTTTATTTATTTTTTAATAGTTTATTGTCAAGTTGATTTCCAGTGTTCACACTTTAATAGACTAAAATTGTATGACTTTTTTGGCATTTATTTGTTTATGTTATGCTATAAAACTCAAAATATAGAAGGGTCCCAGGTACCCTTCAAATCTGAGAAGCCTTCTCTGCACACTCATTCAACATCCAATGTATTCCATGTCATACAGTACTTCTTTTATTTTAAAATGTTTTTGCATTTATTTATTACTGAGAGACAGAGCACGAATGGGGTAGGGACAGAAAGAGAAGGAGATACAAAATCCAAAGCAAGCTACAGGCTCTGATCTGTCAGCACAGAGCACAACACAGGGCCCTAACCTGAGAACCACGAGATCGTGACCTGAGCTGAAGTCAGTTGCTCAACCAACTGAGCCACCCAGGATCCCCTGTCATACAGCATTTCTAAGTGCTAAAGACAGTCATTAATTTATTCACCTAGTTTACTTTGTGCCAGTCAGTGGTTAACGACTGAGGATAGGCACGGTACCTGCTCTCATGTAGCTCACAACCTAATGTTATGGTTTCCAAACTGCAGTCACAAACCATTGCTGGATAATGAAATTGATTGAAGTGATCATAGAATGACAACTCTACTTCCAAAATCAAAATATAGTGAAAGTGGGTAGATAATACCAGAGTGCCTAAAACAAAGAATGATAGTATTTTTTCTTTTTATGAAATTGTTTCAGTTATATGTATAGGAGGGTTACAGGTGTACTGGGTTGAAGAATAAAATTTATCTTTTCCTAAGGATCATATTCTTTAAATAAATTTGTAAAGCACTTATCTAAGTAAGTGAAAGCATTGATTAAAAAGTATATAATTCTACCCTCAAAGGAGCTTAGAGCTTAATAGAGAAAAAAAAATACATTTAAGCAGAGAAGTTACAACATAGAATGATGAATGGAGCAGTAACAGCATGTATGAAGAATAGAAGGGACATAGAAATTGGATTGGTTTTGTCTCTTTGTGCCAGGCAATGGCCTGGCCTGGTTTTTCATTTTTCTTTTTCTTTTTTTTTTTTTTCTTTTTCTTTTTCCTTTCTCTTCTTTTTCTTTTTCTTTTCTTTTCTTTTCTTTTCTTTTCTTTTCTTTTCTTTTCTTTTCTTTTCTTTTCTTTTCTTTCTTTCTTTCTTTCTTTCTTTCTTTCTTTCTTTCTTTCTTTCTTTCTTTCTTTCTTTTTTTTTTTTTTGGTTTGTTTGATCTTAAAAAAGAAAAGCCGTAAGACTTTTTGACTTAATTCTCAATCTTGTGACTATAAATATCTATTATGCCCTAGCTTTTGGAAGCAGAAACTACCTACATTTCCTTTGGGGCTGTTCTCACACATTTTAGGGTGCATTCCTCTGAAGGCAGCATTTGGATAGAGTTGTCTTTGCCAGCAGTGTGACCCGGCAGATGAGATTTCAGAAAGCAGATGTCCCATACATGGAGAGTCTTTATCTAAGCTGATCCCTGTTTCTGGTCACACAACTTTAGTTCTACCACATCGCTCCTTTGTGATATCTCGACCTTCACAAATTTCAGTTTCAAGTTGTCTCAAAATTACTACTCAACTCAAGTGTGGCTCAGTTATCACCTAGTAATGCAAACATAGATTTCTTTTTTCTGTACAAGGCACTAGGGTAAGCAGTAAATGAGCACAAATGAAAGGGTTCTTCTTGTCTTCAAGAAATTTACTCCCAGGAGTCAATAATGCTTTCAGCATATAATATTACATGTAACTATACAATAATGTGCTATGGTATGAAATATGTAAGTCTAAAAAAGAATATTTCCAGGAAAGCCAAATTTAAATTTGGGGTGGAATTCAGAGGACCTCACCAAACCCATCATTTTTGGCTGAAAGTGAAAGATGCTTTAGAAGCAACTGTATGATGACTGATAAAGGGAATGGAAAAGAGGAAGCATGATTGGTAGAGGAAAGAATATCTGTAAAATATGTGTGAAGGACTTGGGTGAAACATGGTGGATTTGGAGAACTAAAATATCAGCCATGGTGGGAGCAAAGAAGAGAGTGAGGACATTCACAACACAAGATTTGAACGGAGATATAGGGACACAAGGACTAAGCTATGTGGGCCATTTGTATATGTTCAAGATTTGAAACTTTTGAGAGAGAGAGAGAGAGGAAAGAAATGGAGAAGGGAGAGAGAGAGGAAGGGGGAGAGAGAGAGAGAGAGAGGAGGCAGAAGTAAAGACAGAAAGAAAATCTTACAAAGGTTCCACACCCAGTGCAGAGCTTCACAAGGGGCTCAGTCTTATGACGGTAAGATCATGACCTGAGCCAAAATCAAGAGTCAGATATTTACCAGACTGAGCCACCGAGGTACCTCAAGATTTGGGCTTTTAATTCTTTAAAAAAAATTTTTTGAGTTTTATTTATTTATTTTGAGAGAGTTAGAGACAGTGTGAGTAAGGGAGGGGCAGAAAGAGAGGGAGAGAGACCGTCCCAATCAGGCTCCACGCTGCCTGTAAAAGCCCAATGTGGGGCTTGAACTCCTGAAACACTGAGATCATGACCTGCAGCTAAATCAAGAGTAGGATGCTTAACCAACAGAGTTGCCCAGGTGGCCCTGGGCTTTATATTCTAAAAGTAATGAAAAGTCATTTGAGGACCTAAGGCACCCAGATTTGTGGATAGAATCACAAAATATGAGATGCCCTTAAAATCTTTTCTTTACCATAACTCATGGCACAGACATTGTTTAGCTTTTGGTAACTATGCCCAGTAGTATATTTACAGATTCGCTTAGTAAAAACTGCATGAGATTTCATGCATACCTAACATTTATGAACATATCATTTAAAGAGACGATTTTATGTCTCCCATTAACATTAATAGTACAATTTATAGTAAAGTAAATGATGTTCAATTGAGAATACTGTATTTCCTTTGTTTCTCTATATTTATGGGCTCACTGATTATTATCACAAGATGATATATTGGAGGTGTCTTCCTTATCATTCTCTTGTTGTTTTTTCTTACTCAAGGTGATTTCTAAATACCAAAGTGCACAACCAAATAAAATAACTTCACTTCATTCCCAAATCATTTCCCCCCATCATTTCCTTAAAAACATTCACAAGTGGTTTCTCTAAGACTCTTTACAAAATAAGTTTTAATTTTTTTTCAATCCTCATGTGTTCTCTTCACAACTAATTAATATGAACAAGCAGTTGGATCAAAATTAACAGGAAATGGAAAACTCACTGAAACAAGAATAGTCTAATAGTAAAATCAAAACATACCAAGTATGCCTATCTCTGTAAGGTAGTGTGACAAAAGGAGCAGGCAAAGGAGAAAAGATTGGAAGGTTGACTGGTACCCAAACTCTAGATGAACAAATATTTCACAAAACAACACTTAACTCATATGTCAGAGAGGTGAAGATATTGAAGTGCTCTATTATTCAGCCTATCCTATTAATTTCCCTGAAAATATTCTTTGAGATAGTTACACTCATTTTAAGAGAAAAATATCACCTTTGATTTAAAATTCCAAAATATAGGAAAATAAATACAGATGCATCCAGGAAACTACCAGCTTTTGTTATTACTGTTATTCATAGCTGTGTTGTAAGGGAATGTGAGTTGACAACATGTTTCTAAAGGCTAAGTTTATGTTGCCCCTTGTGGATCTGCAGGTAAGAAGATATGTGGGTGCTGCATCTGTGAGCAGCAATAAAAACTGACAGCATTAGGATATTTAATGAAAAAAAATTCAGCTCCTTAGATGCTCCCCCATGATGGCAGCTTGAAACCCAAATTGACATTGAACAGAGAATACGGAGAAGCTGGGAAGGACCACACTCTGAAACTATCCGCATGAAAGAAGGTTAAGTTTGTGAATATTGTGATGCTAAAATCCATATTAAACTCTATTATAGGAAGATGACTTGTTCCTAAATGTGCTCCAGAGCTAATGAAAAGTGTCATAGCCACAGTGACATTTGTTTTCCCCTGCTTTCTTTAGGCATGTTCAAAAACGCTGTGCTTCTTCATGGCCATCACCTACAAGGAGGAATCTTTTCTTCTTCCTGTTAAATGGTCTAAAGGTAGAGATACCTTTTTTTCTTTAAAGTTATATATATATATATATATATATATATATATATATATATACATACACACACACACACACATATATATACATACATATATATACACACATACATATATACATATAGTATATGTGTTATATGTATGCATGATTTTATATATATATATATATTTGTCTTTTTATTTGTTTCTACTTAAAAGCATTATAGAGATACTCATAAAGTTCTAGAAAGCACATTGTTCTGAGAGGCTGGAGATTGGTTTTTAAGCCCAGCTATATCACAAGCTGATTTCCTTTGACTTGACCAAGACATTTAATTAACATGTGGCCAGGTAGTGTTCATTCGGCCTTGGGTTTTGTGTCCCTGAATTTGACTACTGAGCTCCACAGTTAAGAATGAAAAATATTCAGGGGCGCCTGGGTGGCTCAGTCGGTTGAGTGTTTGGCTCAGGCTCAGGTCATGATTTTGCAGTTCATGGGTTCGAGCCTGGCATTGGGCTCTGTGCTGACAGCTAGCTCAGAGCCTGGAACCTGCTTTGGATTCTGGATCTCCTTCTCTCTCTAACCCTCTCCTGCTCATGCTCTCTCTCTCTCTCTTTCTCTTAAAAATAAATAAAACATTAGTTAAAAAAACATTCAGGGGTGCCTGGGTGGATTAGTCTGTTAAGCATTGGTCTCACCTCAAAATCAAGGACTCAAGAAAATAATACATCTGGGTGGGAAGTGAACATTTTCCCTCAGCCACTGGAGGAATGTGATCATATCACATCTGATGTTGGTCAGTGACAGAGAAAGTCCTGGAAAACATATCAGAGCCTGCAGGAGCAGAGCAAGAACATAGCTCTCCACTGTAGATGACGGGTTCCTAAGTCATGCTGGAGCTGAATGAGGCACAGATTAGGGGTTGGCTTTGGAGAATAACAACATTGGGGCTATGACCTAGTCTTGATGATCCCAGCAGGGGAGAAACATCCCAGTGGTGGCACAACGCCACTGGTCAAGGCAAATAATCACAAATTTAAATTCTAACATTTGTGAAGCTTTATAACGTCCTTGATTTTGTACCTAGTTAATTTCTTTAATCTTCACACATGTACACACACACACACACACACACACACACATTAAATAGATTCAATACCAATATTTTATAGGTGAAAAACTGAGGCAAAGCAAAAGAACATACCTTGTTCATGGTGACACTGCAAGTAAATGCCAAAGGTGAGGTCTACTCAGGTGGGTTTGCTCCTGAGATATGGTCAAACCATGCCAGGCAAGGCCAATGTTCCTCTGCACCTAAAACCAGCAACACAACTGCACTATAGTAAAGGGAACATAGGACAGCCATTTTGAGTTGACTTAATTCTGAGTTTTTAAAATAATCATTTAAAAGTGAAAGTGTTGGGGCGCCTGGGTGGCTCAGTTGGTTGAGCCTTAGGCTTTGGCTCAGGTCATGATCTTGAGGTTCGTGGGTTCGAGCTGTGTGTTGGGCTCTGTGCTAACAGCCCAAAGCCTGAAGCCTGTCTTCGGATTCTGTATCTGCCTCTCTCTCTGACCTGCTTGTGCTGTCCCTCTCTCTCTCTCTCTCTCAAAAATAAATAAAACATTAAAAAAAGGAAGTGTCTATTTTAATAAGGGACAGTATTTTAAAAGACATAGAGTTAGAATGAGATATCATCATACCTCTCTAATATTTTGTAGGGAAATGAAGATGTATCATAGCACAAGTGTTGGTATTCATGGTGGGGGGAGAGGGAATGAAACCATTTCCTGGTTCTGCTCCCCGAAGTTGCCACTTTCCAGGAAACTGGTTACAATCTGCCTGTAAATGAGACAGTGTAGAACATGGGTTTTGGAGTTAGCAAACTGGATTTGAAATATGGACTTTTGCACTTTTGCCTTAAATAATTCAGATTCCTCATTGGTAAAATCAGTATTATCCTGAGAACAAAATGAGGCGGCAAAAATAGACCAGGCTGCTCCAACAATAAGGTCCTATTCTAGTGGTTTAACAGTCTAGCACGTTAGTTCCGGTTCATGTAAAATTATTGGATGGGTATTCAGGTCAGGGAAGTGGCCCTCAGTCATGTGATTATGTGGGAGTTAGGCTGATCACAGCTGAATCTGTAAAAAAGAAAGAAAGAAAGAAAGGAAGGAAGGAAGAAAGAGAAGGAAAAGGAAGAAGTATTCATGGCAGGTTTGTGTGGGCAAAACCCCTCAGTAGTAAATTACTTCTCCTCTCAGAGAGATCTTAGTCACCTGGATGTAGTCATCTACAAACAATTCTGGGAAATATAATCCATGTGCTCAAGAATGGAAAAGGGATGTGGTCCAGACCTGGTCATTTTTGTCACATGGACATAAAAGGCTGAGCTGAGTGCCTGATACAAATCGCATTCACTTCATCTGCTGCTATCTCCCGAAACCCTAATGGGTTTAAACTTCTAAGAAGTAAGATGGGAAATTATTTTAATTAAACTTTAGGTAACAAAATTTTTTATAAATAGGACACTTTGAGCATTATGATAAATTTTACTCAAACAGGCGCAGACATATTAAAGGTATGATGATAATTATTTTCTGGAAAAAGAGTAAAATTTTAACACTATGTAATCTCCCACTCCCAGAAATGATAAAACAGATATTAACATTTGAAAGCAAGAAACACCTCCCCCTCCAAAAAATAAAAAGCTTCATAAGAAAAAAAAACAGGAAAAACAGAACACTGGCTTGTTAAATTGCTTTTAAATTTCTGCGTCATAAAGTATAAGAAGGGAAAGAGACCTATAAAGACATATCAACATACATTTTTTCCTCCTAAGAAATGACCTTACCATAGTTTTTCTCCTGGCCTTTCCAAGGTATGAATCTCTATGGTGCTGACACTGACCTATACTCATTAGCTCTCCACTTTTTGATCTGATACGAAAGATCTAACACCATTCTGATAAATATTTAAAGGAATCAAGGGAAATTAACTTACAGTATTTGGTAGGTAATAGAATAGTGGGATAGACTCACTATGTTCAAGGATGGGTTACCGAGGAGGGGGTGGGAGAAAAGAAAGAAAAATAAAATCAATATAAAAAAAGTTGAGGTAACATCATAGAAGGAAAAGAACATAGTGCTTTAGAGTGAGAAACTTCCTGTAGTATCTTCTTAGAGATTCCCATGAGGGGAAACAAAATGTGTACTTTATGAAGTTGGAGATAAAAGATTGGCAGAAAATATACAGAATGAAACGGAAGACTGGCTGTCAGATTTAGGGAAGAAAGTTAAGGAAACAAATAATTCTTTAGCCAAAAAATATACGTTATATAAGAAGCAGGATTTGGGGGAAGATGTCCAAAATGTAAATATAAATTTCTCTGGCTTAAGTCATGTAATAATGGCTTTCCATTTTCAGGAATAGTGCAAAATAATGTCATACATAGTTTTTTGAAGCAAACTGAACACAAAGGGTCTACACAACATCTTACAAGGCAAGGGCCTTCCAACTTTGATGACTCCTACCTAAAATGAGTATATCATTTTATATCATGATATTGTACACACATACACAGACACAAGGAAAGGAATTCTTCTGAAACAATACTATATGTAATTTTTTCTGGAATTTTCTCTTTACTCCTCATTCATTTAAAATAATGCTGATTGAGGGGCTCAGTCAGTTAAGCGTCTGACTTCGGCTCAGGTCATGATCTCAAGGTTGGTGGGTTCCAGCCCTGCCCACAGTTGGGCTCTGTGCTGACAGCTCGCAGCCGGGAACCCGCTTAGGATTCAGTGTCTCCCTCTCTCTCTGCCCCTTCCTGCCTCAAGCTCTGTCTCTCTCTGTCTCAAAAATAAATAAAACATTTTTTTAAATAAAAAATAAAATAAAATAATGCGGAGTGAGCCTCATCAATTTAATTTTCTGACAACATAATAGTCTGACTAAAAGGTTGACATACACTGCTAAAGTAGTCTATAATTTTGAACTGAAAAAAGAAATACTATTCCATACCTGAAGTTTCTTTCTCGCTTGTTTCCTGGTGATTCTTCTATGGGTATTAATCTATTTAGGAGAAGGCCCATCCCTTCCTTTAAGCTATTAGATGATTCCCCTGAGCAAAGCTTAATGGGAATTTGCCTAGAAAATGTTATTAAAGAGGAGGTGGAATGTGAGTAGATTCCTCATCAGCTCAATTTGTGTGCTCACTGTACCCCAGGGAATCCAATAAGCCAGAGGACTAGTGGAAGTGGCAGACCAAAATTACCCACTGAGACTCAACTGAAAGCTAGTGGCCGCCCCCTTCACCATTTGCCCATATCAAGAATGAGCACTACCCGCTCATGTCCCCAGACATTTTAACAATTAAAATTTCTTTGAGTGCTAAAAACTGTATCGTAATCTCATTCAGTACGGCTAATGCAATTAAACTGCAGGGTACCTCTAAACATTGAATCTTGAAATAAATGTGTTGCATTAGGACAACATTAAAAACATGAACAGAACAAAAATATCTGTATATTTTAAATGCTACTTCAAAATTTGTTTTACAATATCTGCATATTTTAAATGCTACTTCAAAATTTGTTTTACATTTACTTCCCTAGATATACATCTGTCTAAATATGTATGCTTGTATGTACTCAGATATAATATAAACGTATGTTGCTTACAATATAACGCTGAGTAAAAGGACTGGAAACTGGTGTAAGTTATTCTGTTATTGCATTTTTTAAAAAAGGAAACGGATGGGTCACCTGGGTGGCTCTGTCAGTTAAGCAGATGACTTTGGCTCAGGTCATGATCTTGTGGTTTGTGAGTTCGGGCCCCGTGTTGGGCTCTGTGCTGACAGCTCAGAACCTGGAGCCTGCTTCGGATTCTGTGTCTCCCTCTCTCTCTGCCCTTCTCCTGCTCAAACTCTGTCTCTCTGTTTCTCAAAAATAAACATGTAAGAAAAAAAGAAAAAGGACATATGAAAACTTGTCTCTTTGTATGGGGGTCTTTGAGTTTCCATTTTACTATTATCAAGATAAAAAGGATAAAAAGTCTAAACATTCTGAACCAGCTCCTCAAAAAAAGGCAACACAACAAAGTATACTCATAGCTCCATTGCAAAATAACATGTGAATCAGGTTTATTACAAATGTAGCACTTCTATATTTTGCAACACTACTATGATTTTTAAAATTCAGAGAATCAGAAATATATAATATCAATAAGGCATATAATATAAAATGCAGTGGTAATTATATGTTTGTAAACAAGAAGTAGAACAGATAATATATTTAGGCTTTTTTTTTTTAATCTCAAGGAAGACTAACATTTAGCTGATTGAAGCAGTATGTTACAAGTCAAAAAAAGATCTCTGACCAACAGCTAGACATGTTCTGTTGATTTAAATCCTTTAAGTACTTTTTAAAGTGGTATTACATGGGAAGAAAAAATAGGCCGAAGGATAGAGAATAGAACTTTATGTTTCTACTAAGTACAGAATCTAAAATGTAATGTATGCTTTTCAAATAATCAGGGACAAAAGCACATCAAAATAAAAGTAATAGCCCTATGTAAAAAAATGGAAAACAATGGAAAAAGTAGAGTCATAAATGTGGAATAGTGACAGAAATTAAATAAATTATTTATTACACTGTGGATAAATGAGTTAACATTTCCTATCGAGAAATCCAAATGCTGCTCACAGAGAAACCTAAAGCAAATGACTAAAACAATTCAAAGTGAAGGTTTGGGAGGAAAAACCAGTTGATTACAAACAAAAGCAGAAAGTAGAGCAAACAACAGTTCTATCAGGTGAAAAATCATCAAGCTGAGTAGGAGACACATTTTTAAATAATGAAGGGGGCAATTTCCACTTCAAATCCTAGAAAGGAAAGGACCTGACAATGCCGAAATTCACAGAAGGCTTGTTCACTGGAAAACAACACTGATCAAGAAATCTGTCCAACTTTTTGTCTCAGGAAACTTCTAGGTGTAAAGAACTACCCTTTACACTAAGGCCACATAGTGGCCAGGCAGACACCCACGTTCCTACTGTTTGTCTTCGCTGACCAATCAGCACAAAATGCCTACTAAATTAACCTACCTAGTCTGGCCTCTGCCCACCCCACCCCCTCACTCACCCTGCAGCCCTGAAACCTTGACACTCTTTTGAATCATCTTTGGAAAAGGGAACAAGCTCTTTTCAGTAATCCCTCCTGAAATCTGCTGATTTTAGCTGAGCTGTTTTGTAGTCAACTGTCTGATGACCCCACCTGGCCTTTTTATTTCTCTTTACCCCATTCTTTCTTGCCTTGTTCACTTCCTTCCTGTAAAAGAGGAGCCCTCCTTGTTCTTGGTTGCCAGGAGTTCATATTTTTTGTTCTTTTGTTTTGTTTGTTTCTTTTAGGTTCCATACATAAATGATACCACAGTATTTATCTTTCTCTGTCTGACCTTGTTTCACTTAACATAAGGCCCTCAAGTTCCATCTATATTGTTGCAAACAGCAGGATTTTCTTCTTTCTTATGGCTGACTAATATTCCACTGTGTGTGTGTGTGTGTGTGTGTGTGTGTGTGTGTGTGTGTGTGCGTGCATGCCCATTTTCTTTATCCACTCAACCTTTGATGGACATAAGTTGTTTTAATATCTTGGCTATTGTAATTAACACTGTAATGAGTATGGGAGTACAGATATCTCTTTAATATTCTTTTTTCATTTCCTCTGGATATATACCCAGATGCGGAATTGCTGGATCATATGGTAGCTTTACTTTTAATTTTTGAGAACTATCCATACCATTTTCCATAATGATTATTCTAGCTTATTTTCATACCAGTAGTGTGCAAGGCTTCCCTTTTCTCCACATCCTTGCCGTCACTTGTTATCTCTCATCTTTTCTATAATAGCCATTCTAATAAGTGTGAGGTGATGTCTCATTGTGGCCCTTATTTGCATGTTCCTGATGATGTTGAATACCTTTAATGTACCTGCTGGCCAAATGTATATTCTCTTTAGAAAAATGGCTATACAGGGGTGCGTGGGTGGCTCAGTTGTTTCAGCTCAGGTCATGATCTCATGGTTCATGGGTTTGAGCCCCACGTCAAGCTCTGTGCTGACAGCTAAGAGCCTGGAGCCTGCTTCCGATTCTGTGTCTCCCTCCCTCTCTCCCTCTCACCCATTCATGCTCTCTGTCTCTTTCTCTCTCTCTCAAAAATGAATAAACATTAAAGAAATTTTTAAAAATGTCTATTCAGTTTCTTTTCCTATTTTTCAGTCAGATTGGTTTGCTTGTTTGTTTTTTGCTATTGAGTTGTCTGAGTTCTATATATATTAAGCAATAAAATTAAGTAAAACCTAAAGTCTGATGATCTAATGTATATCATGCTGATAGTAGCTGATAATACTGGTTTATAGAATTGAAATTCACTAAGAAGTTTGAACTTAAATGACACTTTGGTTCAAGGGAATACTACAAGCATCAGGCTTTTCTGTTTCCTGAGTTAAGTCCTCCAATAACAGCAAGGCCACACATCAGCCTTTACACATCCCAGAAAGTTCCATGACGTGTATCATTCTAAGTAAAAAGAAAAAAAATTATAAAGATTGAAATAAACATGATGCCTCATCTGATGAAATTGAATTCTATATCATAGTTACTGTAGTAATGTAAGCAAAAATTAGATGTTATTTTATTGTTATCAAAATTATCAGTTTAAAATAATGAAAACTGTGATATTTTCACGGGAGCAAGAAATTGCTCATTTCCATCATTAATGCTTTTTTTTTTCCTGAAACAAATTTGGTAGTATCTCAAAATTCTTAAAATTATCACCATTTTACTTCTAGGAATTCACCATATGAAAGTAATATTCAGAGATATGATTGAAGCTAAATATATAATTTTCATTTTACTATTACTTTAATAGCAAATATATGTCATGACTAAAAACAAGAATATTTAAAGTGGAATATTTTCAACACATTTTTAACTTTAAAAAGGAGATAAAAACATGTACCTATGATGGTTATTGAATTTTAATTAGAACACATAATATATTTAATTTATGTAACAGATAATAGATTATATAGTCCATAACCTATTTTGTATAATCTCATTTGTGTCAGACCTAAAATGTATATATTGTATATTATTAATCATTACATATTTTCTTAATATACAATTATATTATGTACCATATTATACATAAATTACTATATTTAATTATATTATTATTAATTATATTATAATATATAAAATATATTATATTTCACTGTGATGAAAAGTGATTATATTTTGTGACATATATTATATTTAGCTTCTGATATAGACTGAATATTGGTGCCCCTCCAGAATTCATATGTTGATACACCTACCCCTACATGACTATATTTGGAGAAAGTCCCTTTAAGGAGATAATTGAGGTTAAGTGAGGCCACAAAGATAGGGGTCTGATTTAATAGGTTTAGTGTTTTTACAAGAAGAGACATCAGAAAGCTCACTCTTACTCTGTGTGCACACAGAGGAAGGTCCCTGTCAGTACAAGCAGGACGCTCTCTGCAAGCCAGGAAGTCAGTTCTCACCAGAACCAAATCTGTCAGCACATTGATCTTGAATGCTCCACTTCCAGAACTGTGAGAAGTAAATTTCTGTTGTTTAAGCCAAATAGTCTGGAGTATTTTATTTTGCAAGCTTGAGCTGAGACAGCTTCTTTCAGATTTTATATTTTGTTATAAAGTTCTATATTTATTTATTTTGAGAAAGAGAGACGGAGAAAGCATGAGCAGGGGAGGGCAGAGAGAGAAGATGAGAGAGAATACTAAGGAGGCTTTGAACTGTAAGTACAGAGCCTGACTCAAGGCCTGTTACCTCGAACTGTGAGATCATGACCTGGGCTGCAATCAAGACCCGGCACTTAACTGAGTCACCCAGCCACCCACCATTTTTTACATTTTAAAATTTTATAATGTTTTTTGGTTTTTTAAGTATAACTTTGCAACACTTATTATGCTTGGTCAGAAGTCTCAGAATATCAAATAAAAGTAGATGGAACTATAAAGGCATTTATTTCTCATTCAGAAGCCAGATCTCACTTTCATACAAAGCACTTTTACTCTTGGTCCAGTGACTCAGCGATACCATGAGGGACCTTAGACTCTTCTTCTCTTTCTGTATCCTCAAGAGATTATTTATCCTTATAGTTGAAAGATACTTTATTTTTTTCTTTTTAAGTTTTTATTTAAATTCTAGTTAGTTAACGTAAAGTGTAATATTAGTTTCAGGTGTACAATATACTGATTCAACACTTCCACACATTGCCTGGTACAAATTCATTCCTTAATCCCTATCACCAATTTCACCCATCTCTCCACCCACCCCCCTTCTGGTAACCATCAGTTTCTTCTCTATAGTCAAGTCTATTTCTTGGTATTCTTCTCTCTCTTTTTTCCTCCTCTGATTATTTGTTTTGTTTTTTATATTCCTCATATGACTGAAATCATATGTATTTGTCTTTCTCTGGCAGACTTGTTTCACTTAGTATGACACTCTCTAGCTCTTTCCAAATCACTAGAAATGGCAATGCTTAATTCTTTCTGATGGCTGAGTAATAGTGTGTGTGTGTGTGTGTGTGTGTGTGTGTGTGTGTGTGTGTGTATATATACACTTCTTTATCCATTCATTAGTCAATACACATTTGGACTTTTTCCATAATTTAGCTATTGTTGATAAAGCTTCAGTACACATTGGTTTACATGTATCCCTTCAAATCAGTATTTTTGTATTTTTTAGGTAAATACCTAGTAGTGCAATTGCTAGGTCATAGGGTAGTTCTATTTTCAATTTTTTCAGGAAGCTTCATACTGTTTGTCAGAGTGACTGCACCATTTCCATTCCCACCAATAGTGTAAGAGGGTTCTCCTTTTCCCTCTTCTCTCCAACATCTGTTATTTCCTGTGTTGTTAATTTTAGCCATTCTGACAGGTGTGATATTATATCTGATTGTAGTTTTGATTTGTATTTCCCTGTTGATGTGAAATGTTGAGCATTTTTTCACATATCTATTGGCCATCTGGATGTGAAAGACAGCTTCTTTGCTGAAGTTCATACGAACTATCATCCAAACACAGGAAGAAGAGAAGTAAAAAGAATAAATGTGCTTGTGGCCATAAACTGAGTCATATCTATCTCTACCTATAATAAGGCAATTGTGAGCAATGGGGAATGGAACCATTATGATTGTTTGGCTAATAATCATTTAAAACCTGGGTCTTAGAATACCACCAAAAATGATATTCTATTGGTAAAGAGCAAAACTGGGGTTCACAAACTTCTTTATTTGACATGTAATTTAATATCATGTCACATGTCAACACTATCTCAGTGACAGGATGGCTACCAGAAAAATAATATCAGCATAAGTATAGCTTAGGCTTAAATGAGGGCTAAATCCTGGTCAGTTTGTTGTTTTTGTTTTTGATTTTTCTTTTGTTTGGTTTCTTTTTTATAGTGTTATAAAATGAGTTTTATGAGAATGTTCCAAACAGGGATAGTGTCTTTTCACACTAATTTGATGAGTGTCCTACCAACTTGTCATGGGTACTGTGGTCCCCATCCCCACTTTAGGATGGAGATACACATTCCCCAGCTGTGAAGAATGTTTGTAGAAAGTGATAGTCCTATGTGATTGTATTTTTTTCCTTTATGGTTTCTCTATACTGTCCTATTTCCAAATTATTAAAGAAAGAAAAGAATCCTTTTGCTACCATATAAAAGTAAGCAAAAAAAGAATATCTTCTAGTGGACATGATGTTACTTTCCTGAAACAAAAATATTTAATGTTCTATTTGGTTTAATTATATTACTGTAAATCATTACCCCAAACATTTACAAACATCTTTTGTTCTTTTAAATGCTATATGGCAATGAGGGATGTAGGGCTGAGGCCGAGATATGGCAAAACTGAGCTTAAGGAAAAGAAAACAACCATGGAAGATTTGGTAGGCAGAATCAGAGCCCTTCAAAGATGTCCATACCCTAACCCCTGGAACCTGTGAATATGAGACCTTCCATAGCAAAATGAAATCAAGGCAAGAGATGGAATAAAAGTTGCTAAATCAGCTGACCTTAAAATAGGGATAACATCTTGGATTATCAGGGCAGACCCAGTGTAAAGTAATCACAATGTCCCTTTAAAATGAAAGAGAGGCCATAGAAGACATCAGAGTGATATGAAGTCAAAGTCTCAACTCACTCTTGCTGACTTTGAAGATGGAGGAAAGTTTCCAGGCTCCAAGAAGGCATGTGGTTGGCTTCTAGAAGCTGGAACATAAAAAGCAACTGTCTGTCCTCTAGAGCCTTCAGAAAGGAATGCAGTTTAGCCTGCACCTTGATTCAGCCCTGTGACACTTCCGACTGCTGTAAATATGAGATAATACATTTATGTCGTCTTAAGTTACTCTGTTTGTGGTAATATGTTAGGAGAGTAATAGGAAACTAGCATAGAAGACTTGCTACAATCTGGGTTAGGGATTGAACCCATGGGCATGAGGACTCAGGAACACAAAGAAATCCAGGAAACAGCATGGGATTGTCCAGAGAATAGAAGTGGGGGAACTGAGAGAACTTTATATATATCTCAAAAGATAGGTTAACCTTACCCTTAACATCAGATTTAGCTGTAACAGAAGATCCTGTTTCTGATGCTTTCATGACTGTTGCCATTGTTACCACGGGTGCGCTGCCTGGTTTGGGACACTCATATTTGCATTTTACCCGATTCTGGGTTTGGGTTCACAAGCCTATGTTGATGCTACCCTCTAAAACCAATCTCCAAGCTGTAATTTCTTCTTGGCCATGTATTCCACAAAGACCACAGCCCAGCTCATCTTCTAAAGCTACATTTCTCTAACTCGTGTATGCTAAAGACAGACAGGTCCAGAGGTGGCCTGGGGATAAGCATAGACTCTCCATAAATAATCTTAAGGAAATATTGTTTTGACTCAAAGATCTCAAGGAAAAAAATTTAACATTGCAGTTGTGCAAACTAAACTATAGAAACTTTTCTGGTTTTGCCAATATTATCCTTTAAAAAATATTTCATGAAAATACCAATATTTGCATGCAGTCAAGTGTTGAGAGATTTTTGTGCTTTCAAAGAATCATGTTGCATCAGTGTCATTAACATTGTTGTTTGGATTCAGCCAGAATGAATTGCCGTATTTCAATAGTTACAATCTAATCCTGGTCACCACCCTTAAGCCTAGTCAGTTAGCTTAAAAATAGGAAACAACACTACGGGATTTTTTTTAAGTTTATTATTTTATGAACCAATGTGGTTACTTACATTCATACGTACACATGTATGTACACATACAAACATATGTGCATTCCAAACACACAAATACATTGTCGCAAACCAAAACTCATTAACAATTGTGCTCTATCAACTTTTTGGTTAAAAAATAGTTGAATATTTGTTGGGACCCATCCAGCCAGAAGCGCTGTGTGGCCTTTGGGACCCTGCTTCCCCTACTTGAAAATGTGTGTGCTTGACTGCTTGA
>NC_043700.1:169726876-169737910 GCF_006229205.1 Suricata suricatta
ACCAAGTTTCACAGTAAAGGGTGGTCTCTTCCACCATTCATGTTGTCTGTGTTCTTTCTTATAGATATTTCGCTGACACCAACCCCCTACTCAGAGACCCTTGGACTCTGGTGCGTGGGCTGGTCCCCCGCAAATATTCAATATTTTATTTAAATATCAAAAAACTGTTGTTACTATATTTTTCTTTTTACTTTTGAAAATTAGAGTATACTTACCTATATTTTAAACTGAGATAACAGACAAGAAATTAAGACTGAAACTATGAGAAAACGGAAGTTCAGTATGAATTTATTCAAATGAATTAGGGAAATTCAAAATTATCTTAAATCATTGAATGTTGAAATAGCCATGTTGTGATCTCTCAAGTACAAGAAATGAATATACAATGAATCCCTTAACTGTACTGCAACTATTTTTAGTGAATTTATAGAAACAGTAATTAATCTAAGTAGCATATTTTTACTAACTATATGTTCTTATTATGGAAGAGATGCAAATCAGTCTAATTCATTAGAAGTGATGTGGTGCAACGTCTGACTCTTGTCTTCAAGAGGTCTGGCAGGTTTTATTTTCTCTTGGATATTAGCTTTGAGATCACCATATATAAGAAGCCCCGATCCGCCTAATGGAGAAGAAGAACAATATGGAACACGGCAAGTTGCAGGCACCAACTTCACACATGAAAGGCTATCTTAAAATACTATCCAAAATTACCATTTTATGTTTTTTTAATTTCTTTTTAAATTTTACTTAAATTCAAGTTTGTTAACATATCATGTCGTATTGGTTTCGGGAGTAGAATTTAGTGATTCATCACTTAAAATAATAGCCTGTGTTCATTTCTACAAGTGCCCTATTTAATGCCCATCACTCATTCAGCCCATCCCCCATTCAGCCTATCCCTCCCCTCCCCTCCAACAGGCCTCAGAATGTTCTCTGTATTTCAGAGTTTCTTAATGTTTGCCTCCCTCTCTGTTTTTATCCTAGTTTTCTCTTTCCTTCCATTCCCCTGGGTTCATCTGTTTTGTTTCTTAAAGTGAACATATGAATTAAATCATATGTATTTGCCTTTCTCTGACTTACTTCACTTAGCATAATACACTCTAGATCCATCTATGTCATTGCAAATGCCAAAATCTCATTCTTTTTGCTTTGTATTTGCTTTGTATTTGTACAAGTATTCCATTGTATAGATATACCACATCTTTTATCCATTCATCACTTGGAGGACATTTGGTCCCTTTCCATAATTTGGCTATTGCTGATAGTGCTATTATAAACTGTGGGATGCATGTGTCTTATCAAATCAGCATTTTTGTAACCTTTGGATAAAATACCTAGTAGTGCCATTGTTGGGTCATAAAGTAGTCTTATTTTTAACTTTTTGAGGAACTTCCATACTGTTTTCCAGAGTGGGTGCACTAGTTTGCATTCCCAGAAACTGCAAAACTTCCCATTTCTCTGCATCCTCACCAACATCTGTTATTTCCTGAGTTGTTAAGTTTAGCCATTCTGACAGGTGTGAGGTCATATCCCATTGGGGTTTTGATTTGTATTTCCCAGATGATGAGTGAAATTGAATATCTTTTCATGTGTCTTTTAACTACCTGGATGTCTTCTTTGGAAAAATGTCTATTCATGTCTTCTGCCCATTTCTTCACTGGATTATTTGTTTTGGGGGTTCTGAGTTTGACAAGATCTTTATAAATTCTGGACACTAACCCTTTATCCGATGTCATTTGCAAATGTCTTCTCTCATCCCATCAATTGTCATTTAGTTTTGTTGATTGTTTCCTTTACTGTGTAGAAGTTTTTATCTTGAGGAGGTCCCAATAGTTCATTTTTACTTTTGTTTCCCTTGTGTCTGGAGACATGTCTAGTAAGAATTTATTGCAGCTGAGGTCAGAGAAGTTGCTGCCTGTTTTCTCATCTAGGATTTTGATTCCTTTTTGTCTGAATTTAGGTCTTTCATCCATTTAAAATTTATTTTAGTATGGTGTAAGAAAGTGGTCCAATTTTATTGTTCTGCATGTCACTGTCCAGTTTTCCAAACAGCATTTGTGGAAGAGGCTATCTTTTTCCATTGGACATTCTATCTTGCTTTGCTGAAGAAGTGTGGACCATATAGTTGTCAATTTCTAGGTCATTTATTCTGTTCCATTGATCTATGTGTCTGTTTTTGTGCCAATACCATACTGTCTTGATGATTACAGCTTTGTAATACAGCTTGAAATCCTGAATTGTGATGCTTCCAGCTTTGGTTTTCTTTTCTTTTTTTTTTTTTTTTTTTAATTTTTTTAAAAATATTTATTTATTTTTGAGAAAGAGAGAGAGAGACAGAGAGATAGAGTGTGAGCAGGGGAGGAGCAGAGAAAGATGGAAAAACAGAATCTGATATAGACTCCAGGTTACTTTGGCTATTTGGGTTATTTGGCTTTTCTGGTTCCATACAAATTCTAGAATTGTTCTAGCTCTGTAAAGAATGCTGTTGTTATTTTGATAGGGATTGCATTGAATGTGTAGATTGCTTCGGTTAGTATAGACATTTTAACAATAATTGTTCTTCCAATTCATGAGCATGGAATGTTTTTCCATTTCTTCGTGTCTTCTTCAATTTCTTTCATAGGCTTTCCATAGTTTTCAGAGTACAGATCTTTCACCTCTTTTGTTAGGTTTATTTCTTGGTATCTTATGGTTTTTGGTGCAATGGGATCAATTTCTTGATTTCTCTTTCTGATGCTTCATTGATGTTGTATAGAAATGCAGCATGTTTCCATACATTGACTTTATATCCTGTAACTTTGCTAAATTCATGTATCAATTCTAGAATTTTTTTCAGCAGTCTTTTGAGTTTTCCATGTAGACTATCATGTTGTCTGCAAAAAATGAAAGTTTGATTTTTTTCCTTGCCTATTTGTATGCTTTTCATTTCTTTTTGTTGTCCAATTTCTGAGGCTAGTATTTTTAGTACTGTGTTGAACAACAGTGATAAGAGTGGACATCCCTGTTCTGTTCATGACCTTAGGGGGAAGGCTCTCAATTTTTCCCCATTGAGGGCAATAGTAGTGGTGGATCTTTCATATATACTGAGGTATATTCCTTTATTATCATGTTCTTGACTTTTTTTATAAAAAAAGAATGCAATATTTTGTCAAATGTTTTTTCTTCGTGAGAGGATTTTGTGGTTCTTATCCTTTCTTTTATTAATGTGATGTATCACATTGATCACTTTGTAGATATTGAACCAGTTCTGCATCCCAGGAATATATCCTACTAGATCGTGGTGAATAATTATTTTAATATATTGTTGAATTCAGGGGCACCTGTGAGGTTCAGTAGGTTAGGCGTCCAACTTTGGCTCAGGTCATGATCTCACAGCTCATGGGTTTGAGCCTTATATCAGGTTCTGTAATGATAGCTCAGAGCTTGGATCCTGATTCAGATTCTGTGTCTCCTTCTCTCTCTCTGCCCCTCCCCCTCTTTCTCCCTTAAAAATAAACAAAAATATTATAAAAATATACTGTTGGATTTAATTTTCTAGTAGCTTATTGGGAATTTTTGCATCCATCTTCATCGGGGAAATTGGTCTCCTTTTTAGTGGGGTCTTTGTCTGGTTCTGGAAGCAAGGTAATGCTGGTCTCCTAGAATGATTTTGGGAGTTTTCCTTCCATTTGTATTTTTTGGAACAGTTTAAAAAAATAGGTATTAACTCTTTTTTAATATTTGATAGAATTCTTCTGGGAAGCCATCTGGCCCTGGGCTCCTGTTTGTTAGGAGATTTTTGATTACTGGTTCAATTTCTTTACTGGCTATGGGTCTGTTTAAAATTTCTATATCTTCCTGTTTTAGTTTTGATCATTTATGTTTCTAGGAATTTGTCTATTTCTTCCAGATTGTCCAGTTTGTTGACATACCATTTTAGGTATTAAATCCACAGTTGCTTGAATGACCCAAGGCAAAACCAGCAGAAACCCTTGTCTCACTGGACCTAATCCAAACTGACCTTCAGCATCCTGACCAAATACTTTTTATTTAAACTCCAGGCACAAGGGTTGCTTTCTTACACAGCAATAGATAACCAAAATAGTATTTATATCTCATGAGACACCAAAACTTTATGAGAAGACACTAAAATAAATCAATTGATCTCTTTAAAATTGAGCTTGAAAAATTAGTCAGGTCCACATGTTCATTAGATGGATTTTCTATCTTTCACTTTACTACAGATGACTTAGACATTTTTTTCACAAATGCGTAAAGTGAGTCACCTACTTTTTAGTCTCAGCATTTTTGTCACTATTTTTTAAGCACCCATCAATAATTTGTTTACTATTTCTCTAGCTTTGCAATTTCCCCAGTCTATTCTCACCATTCTGCCTCAAAACCAATGTGACTTGTTTGGGAATTTTGTTTTTGCACCATCCTACATGTAGGTGATTGACTCTGTATCAGTTTTTTATTGATGCTTTAAAAACTACCCATTGTATGGGCAACTTGTCTGAACCAGTATGGACAACTTTTTCTCTGGTTTTCACTGTACTTCCCCATGCAGCTACAGTCAACTAATATTTGACTGGGACTGGATGGGCTAGGGTAGCTTTGCTCACATAATTGGCAGTTGGTGATAGGTAATGAATAGGGGCTCTGCTGGAAAAAATCTGACTCTGTTCTATATGTGGCTTTTATTGTACAAATAGACTAAACTAGACTTTTTGTATAAAGCTCTCAGGGTTATATTCAAATAGGATAAACAGAGAAGTTGAATGACACTCAAATCTATGCTCATTGTGCCATAAACTAGTGATAAAAATTCATCACAAGGCCAGTCCAGATTTAAAGGATGGTGTAGTAGATTGATGATGGTCTCTCAAAAGATATTTATGTCTTAATAACCAGACACTGTGAATGTTACCTTATTTGAAAAAAGGGTTTCAGCAGATATGATTAAATCAAAGGATCTTGTAATGAGACCATCCTAGACCATCTAAAAATCTCCAGGTACACCCTAAATACAATGACAAGGATTCTTAAAACAGAATAAGGACACAGAGAAGAGGAGAGGCCACAATAAGGTGGAGGCAGAGAGTGGAATGAAGCAGCAACAAAGGAATGCTGTTTGCCACCAGAACTGGAAGGGGCAAGGAAAGACCTTTCTGTAGAGACTTCAGAGGGAATGTGACTTGTTGACACCTTGATTTCAGACTTCTGGTCTCCAGAACAATGACAGAATAAATTTTTGCTGTTTTACATCTCCCAATTTATGCTAATTTGTTACCACTGCCATGGGATATAACCTGTATTTACTGATGAAGGTATTAGTAGCAGTCATTTTGTAAAGGGTTGGACATGGAAATGGAAGGAATCATTGCAGACATATCTGAAGACAATTTAGTACATGTATGAAAGCATTGCTACTACACCAACATTTTGCTGTAATTTTCATCAAAGATTGAGAGTTGAGGGAGGCTTAAATGGTTCAGTCACTTAAGTGTCTCACTATTGATTTCAGCTCAGGTCATGATCTCACACTTGGTGAGACTGAGCCCCACATTGGGCTCTGTACTGACAGCATGGAGCCCGCTTGGGATTCTCTCTTGGAAAAAAATATTGTAAGTCAAATAAAAATAAAAATTATTTATTCAATTAAAATGAAAGATGTCTTGCATAGAAACAATATGTTTACAAGTTCAATTCAACATGCAAATCTTTAAAGTTTTATTTTTCTTATTTATAAATTTTATAATCTAGGAAAAGCTTATATAGGAGAAAGTTGGTTATTCTTTTTTATTTTCATCGATAAATCAGTTTTGCATTAAAAACAAAACACAGCTAAAATAGATAACTTTATTTCAGGGGTGCCTGGATGGCTCAGGAGGTTAAGTTTCTGATTCCAGCTCAGGTCATGATCTCACAGTTTGTGGGCCTGAGCCCCACATGGGGTTCTGTGCTGACAGTTCAGAGCCTGGAGCCTGTTTTGGATTTTGTGTCTCCCTCTCTCTCTCTGCCCCTCCCCCACTCATGCTCTGTTTCTCTCAATAATAAATAAACATAAAAAATATTTTTAGAAGATAACCTTATTTCAAAAACTGATGCATGTAAAGAGCCTCAAAAGGTATACTTGAGCTATTGATTGAAAGACAATTCCTCACTTCATAGTAGCAATTTGTATTTGTATTTTTGTTTACATTTTTAATAATAATCTCAAAAAAATTGAAAGTTGCTATATAGAAAAATAGTTATTGAAGATTTTTAAGCAGATGTGTGAATTCTTTTAGCAAACAAAACTGGCCATTACAATAATAATAACAAACGCTAGAACTATGCCCAGATGGAGCTACATTCATGGGGATCCAAGGAATGTGAGTGCCATCTCAAAAAAATTCTTTGTAAACCCAGATTATTACCTGCATAAATCACCAGTGATGGCTCAAACTTATTGTCTCTTAATTATCACAAGGTAATCAATGGAATGATAAAATCAGAAGTCTCACACAAAGAAAAAGAAAAAAAACAATGTTTTTAACATTCATGTTTGAAACTGATTTACAATAAAGTAGAAAAGGTATCTGCAAAAACACCTTGCCATACCTTGTGGTGACAGGTTTTGAATCTAAAGCTATATTGTTCTTACTGATTTAGTTTCTTCCTTGTGAAAACAGGCAAAAATAATGTTTAATACTCTGTAAAGGCAACTTCAAGGAAAAAACACTGTATATTTTTTATGGCATTAAAAAATGTTTAAAAAAATTGAAAAACAAAGCAACAAACTACACAAACAATAAAATGTAAAGACTGAATGAGGAGCAATGATCATAGGGAGAGTTCTTTGATTGGAATTCTTAATTCATTTATTTGTGGCTTAAATAACAGCCTCAATGGCAAAGTAATAAAGACCATCATCAATTAATTTTCTTCATAAAAATTAAAAAAGTAATTATTGCCTGGAAGCACTCAGAAAGACTGACCTGTGGACCAAAGAGCTATTCAGTTCACCATATAGCAAACAATTCTGCATTTTCCTTTTCCACTCCTCCATCGACCCCAAAATTATACTTTCCCTAATATTTCATTTCTTAGTTTCTTAAGCAGCACACCCTAGCAATTACCTGAGCATATTGAATAAAAAAAATTACTGTCATTTCTTACAGTTATGTATTCATATAAGGCTAAGTTTTGCAGAATATTGTGAAAACATAGCAATGAAAAGATTGTTGGGAGCCGAAAAGATTCAGCTGCTTGGCCATTTACTAGCTGGATAAGTCACTCCCTGTGGGGAGTTGCAAATAGGCAGGGGAGCGCCACTCCCTGTCAGAGGAGAAGCCAGAAGATCAAAGATCAACCGCCTGCAGGCAGGGTGGTATCAGCCCCTCAGGCGCTGTGCTAGAACACTCTAGTTTGGTTCCTTTTTTACTCCAGTCTTAATCCCTTGACCCTGTTTCCTAGCAACCGACCTGGGTCAGTTCCCCGCCCCAACCGCTATTTAAGATACAGCGTTCTCTAGAAAGGGGAGAAGAAGAATAAAAGAAGAGGCTTAATCAAAAACCGTGTGCTGTCTTTACTTTCTGTGCTCCCCCTTCCTGCCCTTTCTTTCCCTCCCTCAGTATCAAGAACCCAGGAGGATTTTCCACCCTGCTGGCCGGGGTGGGACATGACAAAAGATGGCTGGGAAGATACCACCTACTTGAATCCCAGTCCATACTTTTTTAGCTGATATGCTCAATGTAACAGTTAATCTTCCATTTACTATAAAAAAGTAAGATACATTCCATCATTTGTTGATAATTCAAAATACTATATATTATAACAAACATTAATGCTTTTTCATGAAAAACCTCAAACAAAACTATCCAACTTGCAATACTGCAATATTCATATGAGATGTTAAGTGGTCAGATTCCCAATACTTGAGTTCATTTACCCCTTGGCTACTTAGGTTTGTCAACATAGCTATCTTGCACTTTGGTCAAACACTGTTTGGGGGATTGTGTTATAGACAATCAACCATCTACTCTGAGGGTCCTTAGGATGTTGTGTTTATACCAGCCCCATAAGGAAGACATTAATGAGTGTGTTTCTTGTAGGAAGTTCATCATTTCTGAAACTCTTTCTTTAACTTCTTTAGCCTTGCAAGTTTGTCTTGATGGCTTACTCACCTCATTCAATGAAACCACTATATGTATTAGCCATAGGGTTAAAAAACTTCCCTTCTGGGCACATCAAAAGCTGCTAAATCCATCAGTGAAAATCATTTCATCCACTCTTCATCCATCCACACACACACTTTTGGATAGCATTTTCAGGTCAAAATTAACAGTTAAAGCTGATAGTGTTAATGGAAAACTCACTGATGACATCAAATTCAGTCTTTCTACAGATTTCATGTGAAAACTTCTATTACTACCCGAGTCTTTTCCTTTCTTTAACAATCCTTGAATTTGAAATTTAGCTTTTATCAGATAACTTAAAGACCTCTTTAAAGTTTCATTAACTTCCAGAAGGACACTATCATAATTTTTATGTGGTTCATGAGTTTCTATAGATGATATGTATTGTTAGTGTCTTCATATCTTCAAAAAACTTATGTTAAAATAAATGCTAACACAGCTCTTCATGTACTACTTACCCTATACATAGATTGGAAGGATTTTATTTGCTGCATTTTGAAAACAAAAGAGGAGTATGCACCATATGTCAGTTTAGTCGTTGGCATTTTCCATTAGTATTTTGAGAAATGTTGGAATTTTATTAATGTAAAGAAGCAGGCTCACTCAGAAATGTCAAGACTATTTTTGTTGAAGAGATGATCAATTTCTGGTGACGTTGTTACAAATTGCCAAAAGGTTTGCTTTTAAGTTCAACAAATAATAGATTTAAGATTATGTGACTTTCCAAATAATACATTATTCTTAACAGTACTACCTAGTCAATGATGTGTGGATCCCAGCTGCTGCCTTCTAAAGATATACTAAAAAGAATTGTGAATTTCTTACTTAAAGTCAAATTTCAATTTATTAAAATTGTTATCTTGTCAACACAGTACTTCGGTGGCTTGCCTCACATTCTTCTATATAAACTCTTTCTAGTCTTATCAGTTTCTCTATTCTGTTGAGGAACCCAAAGGTAAAATATAGAACATTCAAGTTATCCCATACATCTTTGAAATATGCAGATATGCATATCCATAATGTGCATGGAATAGCACTGAAGGTAAGTGGATAAAATGAGTGTGATTATTTCTTTATGAATGTTTTCCATGTATTTCTAAACTAATTTTAAAACAACTGAAATTTATCTGTATTCAAATAATTGGCCTTTATATAATAATGCATCCTTTCAGTCTTATAGATATATAAAGTTCTCAATATATATATCTGTTTTGATATAACACCAACAGCAACGCATTTCCTCACAATACTCATTGTGATACAACTTTCTAAAAATAAATCATATTAGCAAAACTAAAAGGAATTTTGAAACTTTGACATGATGTGTTCATTGAGTGAGCCTTCAATATTTCCTTGATACATGTAAAAGCTTACTAAGTGAGCTGTTGAAGGATAAAAAGATCACAGAGTTAGTTTTGCTTATATTTTGAATTTAAATCTCCCTCAGACAATTTATAAATGTGTTTAGTCATTCAGTAAATATTTATTGTATGCCTACATGTCCATCGCTCTTTGAGGGAGTAGAGATACACAGGAAACCAAACCAAAATCGCTGTTCTAATGTATTTTATACTCATGTGTGTTGGGGAAAGGGAGTATTACAAAAATGTGAATTACCTATGTGAATAACTTGATAATATTTATGTTGTTGATATAAAATAAAGCATGTCAAGGGAGACAGTGATACCTGGTTGAGTGTCGCTAATTGATATAAGATATCAGGGGAGTGATGCCTCTTTGATAAGGTGACATTTCAGTAGAGATTTAAAGTAAGAAAACAGACACCTACAGATAATCCTGTCAAAGAGCATTCCAAACACAAAGGTACAGTAACACAGACAAAAGAAATAGGATCTTGCTTATCATTGTCAGGGAATAATAGGCAGTGTGACTAGAGTGTTTTACTTTTTATTATCAATGTTTGAATTTAATAATAATGCTTTTTATAAGACCATATTAAAATTTTTCAAGTGTTTGCATATGTTTTTGTAATGACTCACTCACCATGCTGGCAATAGCTTTGGAAATTATTATATCAACTTTATAGGGAAGAAACTGAAGTCCAAAGATTTTAAGGGCTCAACCTCATTTCTGACAACTTATAAGGGCCAAACTGGTACTAGAATACAAGTTTCCTCATTCCTGGCCCATATTTCTCCTTATTATTTTATATTTTGCATCAAAATTAGACTAGATTGGAGTCTGAGTACTCTGAAACATTCAACCAAAGATTCAACTCAATCTAGAAACAAAACCTGAAACAAAATCTTTACAAAAAATTACATGCCTAGCAGCAACCATTGTGACTATCTGTTGAATCTTCACATTATAGAGAGTGGTAAACTAAGGCCAGGAGATAATGTATTGCTGAAGTTTATAAGGCACTTGAATTTAAAATAGTTTTTCTCCTAAGAGATAGGTTATTCATTGGTCTTTGATAAAAATACTATCAACCATTATTCAAGAGTTACTTGATGTGAGACTTTAAAACTGCTTGAATCAAATATCCAAGACATATCAGAAGGATTATTTAGCACCCTCTGAATATATGCCATCCTCTTACTAATTCTTTGATTCATTCATATCCCCTACCTTGAGGACATGTGCATTCTCTCCACCTATGGGAGATAGGAAACCATTAAAATCCTCTAGGAGAAAGTAGGAAAAAACCTCCTAGACCTCCACCACAGCTATGTCCTACTCAACATATCCCCAAAGGTAAGGGAAATGAAAGCAAAACTGACCTCTTGGGACTTCATCAAGATAAAAAGCTTCTGCACGGCAAAGGAAACAATCAAGAAAACTAATAGGCAACTGATGGAATGGGAAAACATAGTTGCAAATGACATATCAGATAAAGGGCTAGTAT